>NC_091122.1:5300000-5495000 GCF_040183065.1 Periplaneta americana
TTAAAACCTCAATCGCGGCTTAAAAGTCGAGGTTTGGAACCAGGATTTCCTCCGTATTTTAGAAATTTACCCATAGTCTTGTCATAATAAGTATTTCAAATTCTGTCAATTTTTGTTTTACCACAAATCCCTTTACAGTGTCCATACTCGGTGCAGGGAACAAATTAATATTCTGTAATGAACTTTTCATCTTTCCATACAATCCGGCAATCATTCTTAAATGCCTAAATCTGTGATCAGCTTCAATACATAATGATATCAGCCACGATTCATCGATCTATCAGATAAGGACTCATACTGAATAAAGCTGCACTCGTGAGACTGTTATCGCTGTATATAGGCCCTAATGTAAGTGACGTCATCAAGATATACTTATTATAAAGCAGTTCCAAATTCTGTTCCTCTGTGGCTACAAATAATATACAGGGTGAGTCGTAAGTAATGCCATTAATTTCAAGAGGGTTTCTTTCAGATATATATAAAAAAACTAATACAATTTTGTTCGTTTTTGCATCCATTTCGAGATAAAAACTTATATATGAAACATTTCATATCATGGTTTTTTACAGCCATTGATTTCATTCTCGATATGCTCAGTCAATTTAAGAAAGCAGTGAATTATGATAATAAATAATTTAAACAATTTCAGTTTTGTCCTTTAAATGTGCAGAAATTTCATTCAAACAGATGTAATATTGAAAAATTTCTTTTCAGAACAAAAAGTTACATCTCTTCGGGTCAAATTTCTACACATCTTCTTCTATTATTATAATTTGAACTGGTAATGGAAATTACGGGAAAACGGCTGAACGGATTTTAATGAATGACCCGTCATTCTGAAGCTTGGCATCCAAGGATTTTCAGAAAAATATAAACTTTCAGTGAAGCGTTAGTTTTCCTACATAATTTTCCTATTTTCCAAAATCCATCTTTCGTCAGTTTTGAGAACTAATGCATTTCAGAATGAAACAAAACACCACACTACAATAAACAATAGGCTATTACACGAAGGCCATGACCTGCAGGATTGCTGACATATTTAGAGCTCAAATTCAATTGGTTAATAAAAACTTCAAGACCTACTAAAAATAATTCATAAGTCTGATTCTGCGGTGTGTAATTTTCTGAGTACAGCTGTGTATTGGATATTAAAATCTACAAAACGTGAGGTGGTTTGATGACATTATTACCATTAGAAATGAAATATTATTATAGTTAATGCCATGATGTGACTATTTTTCATTAATTATACATATTAATGCTATATTGATGATATGGAAGTGAAACGTTTTGGGTTTATATAAGTAGGTGTAGAGAATATCTTAAATTAGATCTTCATTTCTATAATTTTATTTACTGAGTGTTGGCTATGTAGTATATGTTACTGAAAACTATAAAACTTACGTAAGATAATATTATTAAAAATAAAATATTTTTATAGTTATTAATCAAGTGGGGTTGGGTTTTTTTCATATACTTAATGGCGATGTGATGTAGATATTTATATGCGTGATTCTCTTCAGTATTGACTCGAGAGAGCGCAAAAATTATAATTCCTAAGGAAAGACCAAAAGGTATTACTTATTGATAAAATAAGAGGTCTACAAAATGTTGTAGTCTCCCGATCATTTCAGCAAGATCTCTTAGCAAGATAAAATGATTTTACCCTCTACATTTCAAGCTCTACATGCAGCAGCTATACCAAGATGCTATGTCTATTGTTCGAAATCATAGCAAACCTGACTTTTTTAACTTTCACCTACAATCCACAATGACCTGAAATAGCTATTGGTTTACTCCCACACGAAAAACCCGCTGATCGTCCTGACATTGTTACTTGCGTTTTCGCGTTGAAACTCAAAAACTGAAAGTGGATAGGTTCAAGAAAACGTATTTGGCATAAAAACCATTCAGAGGGAGTATGTTTCATTATTACGGAAGCAAATAACTTTCAAAATGTCTGGTATTCTTCGTTGAAAATAAATCTGAAAAATTTTTATTTGAACGTCTAATGAACTTAGTTTGCAGCATTTGCTGCACAAGCTACTAGTTTAAAGTATAAAACTAAAATAATTTAACATCATAATACACTGCTCTCTTAAATTGACTGAGTATTTTGCGAATACAATCGATGGCTTTCTGAAAACTTGCTGTCAAATGTTTCATATAAAACAATTTTTATCTCCAAAAGGAACCAAAAGCGAGCAAAATGATGTTACACTTTTTTCTGTTTGAAATATCTCAAACCATAACCCCTCTAAAACTAATTACTAGGGCTAGGATTTTGATGAAATTGCATTTTTTTTTCTAGTAAGCCAGAAACATAGCTGCTTTAGTATTTATATGTTATGTGATACACTGAGTGTTTTAAGACATATTTTTGCATTTTTTGCCTGTTTCATCTCATAAGAGCATCTTTTGTTTTATTCGGTAATTGTTTAGGCATTTTCATTTAATTTTGGCCATAAATCCTCATTATTTATGTAAAAGAATGTTTATATCCTTCGATATTTTCTTTGCATATTTTGTACATTAATACCCATTATTTTGTATAATATTTTAATAGTTTTTGTACATAAATATTGCTATTTTAACGTAGTACACCCTATGTAATGGACCAATCCAACCACCCCTTCAATATAGACTCCTCTATACCTGCTAGTTCCGGATAAGAGTGGCCTTGTGGTGGGCTACATGGAATTAAGGTGTACGGTACTACTTACAAAAAATTATGTAAAATTAAATAATCTTAAATGTTGGTACCAGAATTTAATTTAATTATTAGTCTAAATATTAAGTAGTACAAAACCTCTTTTCCTACTAAACTAATTATGTAAGATCAATTTTTAGGGCATTTTTGAAAGATTTTTAGGTCATAAATGCATTGTTTTTGGGACATTGTTTCGTGATTTATAGGTCATCAAAATCCTAGCCCTACTAATCACATTACTTACGATTCACCGTGTATATACAGGGTGGAAGTAATACAACTGTGCACATTTTAACACCTTATTCCTTGGATAGAGCACAAAAAAAATTGTAATTAGAATGTCAGGCAACCCTAATGCAGTGATTAAGGAACATAACTCTGCTGTTCAGACCGAGTGTGTGTGTGTGTTTTTATACGTGAGCCAGCAATCTGCTGCTGTCAAACTACAGAAAAATTCAACCTAATTACAAAACGAATTACATTTTTTTTTATTTCATTCACTATATTCTATTAACTACTTCAATTTTCAGAGTTTTTTCACTTCCACCCTGTGTGTATCTGTCAGAATGCTGCATTGGAGTTAAATCGCTCGCTTGAACTCGGTCGAGTGTCGCACCCTCGAGTGGGATACGATCGGTCGTGATACGCTCGTAATAAATAGAAGCACAGTACAAGGTCATCTCACCGACATGTCTTATCTTGTATGGAAGGCGACAGATAAGATACACATATGTTTTGCTCACACGGTAAAAATAAGGCTTTATTTTCTGCGTTTATGACAAACGTTTAATGGAACAGTCAATGGAACGTACCAAAACAGGAACATGAAGTTGTAAATAAAATAGTTTGAAAAACTTCGATATACAGTTATTATTGCTAATTAATAATTATTCAATATTTGATTTACCACATATATAATATGATAGGTCCATACATAGTGTTCCGCCTATATACTGCGACAATGTAGAAACGTTTTACAAAATATTATTGATATAGCAGTAGATTAATAACAACATTAGTACAGAGATAACGTCACAGAAAATATAATAAAATGAATAATCATGCTGCACAACTGTTACAGACGCAAACATTGATACACTAATTATTAGAGATTATTATTATTATTATTATTATTATTATTATTATTATTATTATTATTACTAGAAAACTTGATACGGTTCTTGCATTATCGTGATTGTGTTCTCCGTTTATAATAATTTCATTTACATCCAATAACATCTATCAGATGGTCGACCTGGTTGGCGAGTTGGTATAGCGCTGGCCTTCTATGTCCAAGGTTGCGGGTTCGATCCCGGACCAGGTCGATGGCCTTTAAGTGTGCTTAAATGCGACAGGCTCATGTCAGTAGATTTACTGGCATGTAAAAGAATTCCTGCGGGACAAAATTCTGGCACATCCGGCGACGCTGATATAACCTTTGCAGTTGCGAGCGTCGTTAAATAAAACATAACATTTCTATCAGATGTGGCAAAAACAAAATCACTCCTGTGTGGAAAAAAAATATATATATTTACCTACGACATTTATATTACATTTTAAAGAAAGTTTTGTAGTTGTACTATGGAGAGGTTAGTTCAACACTGCAAAGTTTTGAAATGATAAACATCTATGATGTTACTACACAGTTCATCACTGCAACAAGAACGAATGCCTAACGCTCGGCTTATACCGTTCGAGGATTTATCGCTCGCGACAATTTTACCCATAATGCAAGTGTGCTACCTATCGGATTATGCTATGAACTACTTGGCGCTCGAGCGAAAATGTCCGATGAAGACCTCTGGTGTCTTCTGTCTGTGTGTGTATAAATATACAATATAACATAAGTGATCGGGACAAGACCATTGAAATCGACATATCACTTCGCAAGGGAACTAACTTCAATTAGTTAGCGTCAATTAATAGTGTGCAGTTAGTGACATGAGTACAAAAGTGCATTCTATAAACTTTTTCATTTAACACCATAGCTTTAATTTATCCTTCAAAATGTGCCATGCTTTATTCAAGAACTAGCCGTACCCGTGCGCTCCGCTGCACCCGTTAGAAATAAATATAAAGTAATTACATAATTAAAATAGGACATTTGATCCAGGGAACATTCGTGTTTGATAGAAGGATAAATCGTTTAATATGTTACTTAATTCAAAATTGCATCCAAATAATTAAAATGCGATCATTTTGGTCCAGAGACACTCATTTGGTGCAATGACAATTCCTTTAACATGTTTCTAATTTTTATTACATGCAACCATAGTTTAATGAAGATTGACATCATTTAGATTTAATGTGTATATTTTATTTTACTTGTTATAGGTATCCATTGAATTATGGCAATAACTTAATTTTAACCCTTGTTTTCTACGTATTCAGTAAATGGCGTTTGGCCCACTATGGTTGTGAACCCTTCAAATAACTTAAATTATATTATATAATATTACATTACATATATTATATATTATATTGTATTATATTATATTACATTACATTATATTATATCAGAAGTTACTGTAATAACATTATAGCATTATGTCCATCTAGAGAAACTACACTTTCCAATGGTGAATTAATAATTAATTATACAAATCGGTTAATTTAGCTTCCGATATTACTCCATACAAACACAGAAACATTCTCTGTAGGCTATCTTTGATAGCTTTCGATTGTTGCTGTCCAAGGCCCCTTATAGACGAAGTCATTTGTTTTTTATTTCATTACACGGCCTTAGATGGCAGTTATTTTAATTTTAAAACTCATTTATCTCATTAAATATCAGTCCCATCAAAATTTCTCAGGGAATAAAACTTATCGCAAATTATTCTTAAAGAAACTTTTGTTATGTAACATTTTTCACAAAAAATCAATAATAAGCGAGATATTTCGATTTATTTAATTCAGGCTCCCTTATAACCCCCCTTTTAAATAAAGTATTTTGAATGCCATATAGCCTAAAATCTAAGTTACAACGAACTTAATGTATATTCCAATTTTCATCGAAATCCGTTCATCCATTATCGCGTGAAAAGGTAACAAACATACAGACAGACAGACAGGCATACAAACAAAAATTCCAAAAAGCGATTTTCGGTTTCAGGGTGGTTAATTATATATATTAGGACCAATTATTTTTGGAAAATCGAAAATTACCAGAAAAATTTCGGCTACAGATTTATTATTAGTATAGATTCTAAAAATAAGTTACATGTTGCCATTACTCCAAAATCATATTTTCATATTTACATCCATAAGTAAAACACGTGTCCGTTTCTTTCAAGGCATGGATGGGTTCTGAGTCACATGGAACTTCTGGAGCTGGAGCTGGAGCACGTGTCCCGGGAGTGGACGCAAGCAATGCTGGAAATGTGGGGCGGACTGGTGTCGGTGCAGGTGCTAGAGACGATCTCATGTGGTTCGATACTGACGTTGCACCAAATGGAGGATGGAGTGGTGTTGCAATGGGAGCTAACCTCGGCCCTGTTGCCTCTGCAAGAGCAGGAATGGGCTTCCAGGAGGAAGGTTTAGGTGCAGAAGTTGGAGCAAATGTCCTGGGTTTGGATGCCGGTGTAGAAGCCAGTGCAGGACGGAGTGGTGTTGGAGTGGGAGCTAGACTGGGCCCTGTTGCCTCCGCAAAAGCAGGAATCGGCTTCCAAGAAAACCGAGGCCTTGGTGCAGATGTTGGAGCGAATGTCCTGGGTTTAGATGCCGGTGTAGAAGCCAGTGCAGGACGGAGTGGTGTTGGAGTGGGGGCTAGACTGGGCCCTGTTGCCTCCGCAAAAGCAGGAATCGGCTTCCAGGAGAAACGAGGATTTGGTGCAGATGTTGGGGCGAATGTCCTGGGTTTAGATGCCGGTGTAGAAGCCAATGCAGGACGGAGTGGCGTTGGAGTGGGAGCTAGACTCGGCCCTGTTGCCTCCGCAAATGCAGGAATAGGCTTCCATGAGAAAGGTTTAGGGGCAGATGTTGGAGCAAATGTCCTGGGTTTGGATGCCGGTGTAGAAGCCAATGCAGGACGGAGTAGCGTTGGAGTGGGAGCTAGACTCGGCCCTGTTGCCTCCGCAAATGCAGGAATAGGCTTCCATGAGAAAGGTTTAGGCGCAGATGTTGGAGCAAATGTCCTGGGTTTGGATGCCGGTGTAGAAGCCAATGCAGGACGGGGTGGTGTTGGAGTGGGAGCTAGACTCGGTCCTGTTGCCTCTGCAAGAGCAGGAATGGGCTTCCAGGAGAAAGGTTTAGGCGCAGATATTGGGGCGAATGTCCTGGGCTTGGATGCCGGTGTAGAAGCCAATGCAGGACGGAGTGGTGTTGGAGTGGGAGCTAGACTCGGTCCTGTTGCCTCTGCAAGAGCAGGAATGGGCTTCCAGGAGAAAGGTTTAGGGGCAGATATTGGGGCGAATGTCCTGGGTTTGGATGCCGGTGTAGAAGCCAATGCAGGACGGAGTGGCGTTGGAGTGGGAGCTAGACTCGGCCCTGTTGCCTCCGCAAAAGCAGGATTAGGCTTCCAGGAGAGAGGTTTAGGCGCAGATATTGGGGCGAATGTCCTGGGTTTGGATACCGGTGTCGAAGCCAATGCAGGACGGAGTGGTGTTGGAGTGGGAGCTAGACTCGGCCCTGTTGCCTCCGCAAAAGCAGGATTAGGCTTCCAGGAGAAACGAGGTCTTGGTGCAGATGTTGGAGCTAATGTCCTGGGTTTAGATGCCGGTATGGAAGCCAATGCAGGACTGAGTGGTGTTGGAGTGGGAGCTAGACTCGGTCCTGTTGCCTCCGCAAAAGCAGGAATCGGCTTCCAGGAGAGAGGTTTAGGCGCAGATGTTGGGGCCAATGTCCTGGGTTTGGATGCCGGTGTAGAAGCCAGTGCAGGACGGAGTGGTGTTGGAGTGGGAGCTAGACTCGGCCCTGTTGCCTCCGCAAAAGCAGGATTAGGCTTCCAGCAGAGAGGTTTAGGCGCAGATGTTGGAGCAAATGTCCTGGGTTTAGATGCCGGCGTCGAAGCCAATGCAGGACGGAGTGGTGTTGGAATGGGAGCTAGACTGGGCCCTGTTGCCTCCGCAAAAGCAGGATTAGGCTTCCATGAGAAAGGTTTAGGCGCAGATGTTGGAGCAAATGTCCTGGGTTTGGATGCCGGTGTAGAAGCCAGTGCAGGACGGAGTGGTGTTGGAGTGGGAGCTAGACTGGGCCCTGTTGCCTCCGCAAAAGCAGGAATCGGCTTCCAGGAGAGAGGTTTAGGCGCAGATGTTGGGGCCAATGTCCTGGGTTTGGATGCCGGTGTCGAAGCCAATGCAGGACGGAGTGGTGTTGAAGTGGGAGCTAGACTCGGTCCTGTTGCCTCTGCAAGAGCAGGAATGGGCTTCCAGGAGAGAGGTTTAGGCGCAGATGTTGGGGCGAATGTCCTGGGTTTAGATGCCGGTGTAGAAGCCAGTGCAGGACGGAGTGGTGTTGGAGTGGGAGCTAGACTGGGCCCTGTTGCCTCCGCAAAAGGAGGATTAGGCTTCCAGGAGAGAGGTTTAGCCGCAGATGTTGGAGCAAATGTCCTGGGTTTGGATGCCGGTGTAGAAGCCAATGCAGGACGGAGTGGTGTTGGAATGGGAGCTAGACTGGGCCCTGTTGTCTCCGCAAATGCAGGAATAGGCTTCCATGAGAAAGGTTTAGGCGCAGATGTTGGAGCAAATGTCCTGGGTTTAGATGCCGGCGTCGAAGCCAATGCAGGACGGAGTGGTGTTGGAGTGGGAGCTAGACTCGGCCCTGTTGCCTCCGCAAATGCAGGAATAGGCTTCCATGAGAAAGGTTTAGGCGCAGATGTTGGAGCAAATGTCCTGGGCTTAGATGCCGGTATGGAAGCCAATGCAGGACGGAGTGGTGTTGGAGTGGGAGCTAGACTCGGCCCTGTTGCCTCTGCAAGAGCAGGAATGGGCTTCCAGGAGAAAGGTTTAGGCGCAGATGTTGGGGCGAATGTCCTGGGTTTGGATGCCGGTGTAGAAGCCAATGCAGGACGGAGTGGCGTTGGAATGGGAGCTAGACTGGGCCCTGTTGCCTCCGCAAAAGCAGGAATCGGCTTCCAGGAGAAACGAGGACTTGGTGCAGATGTTGGAGCTAATGTCCTGGGTTTGGATGCCGGTATGGAAGCCAGTGCAGGACGGAGTGGTGTTGGAGTGGGAGCTAAACTCGGTCCTGTTGCCTCCGCAAGAGGAGGAATAGGATTCGAAGAGAAAGATTTAGGCGCAAACGTTGGAGCAAAAGTCTTGGGTGTAGACGCTGGTGTCGGAGCAAAAGTAGGGCAGAGTGGTGTTGGAGTTGGAGCGAAACTTGGGCCCGTCGCTTCTGCAAAAGCAGGAATCGGCATCCAGGAGGGCGGAGGACTAGGCGCAGGTGTTGGAGGACGCGTCCTAGGAGTGGACGCTGGAGTGAAGGCCAAAGTCGGAGGAGATTCCCTTGCTAACGTGGGGGCCAACATCGCAGGAGTAGATGCGGGGGTGTCTTTGGCAAGTAGGGACGGACTTCTGTCACTCAAATTGGGAGGCTCTAAGCTCAACCTCCTCGGTCCTGGAGGAATAATTAGCTTTGGACGTAAGAATAAATGAGAAGGACTGGAGGTTTTCAGGGTGATTGTATTGAGAAATACAATTCTATATATTTCGCCGTGTACTGGACAGTAACATCTCCAATGTGCCAAAACTATGTATACAACGCCCATGTTGAGGGCAATAACCAGACCAGACTAATTTAAAACTACTATGTTTGGTTACTCTAAGGCCCAATTGCATAAAACTCCCTGACTAAAGATCAACTTTCATCGAAGATCGGAAAGTGAACCGAGTTCAGACACTTCTTCTATTGTATAAAACTTTTCTGTAATCAAATTATCTTGGTTCAAATGCAATCAAAGTTCACGTGAAAAGGATTTGGCAACATCGCATAAACAGGTGAAATATGTGATGCACGGACCATGTTGTACAAGTTTGTTCAGTGTTGCCAATCTAGCGACTTTAATTATGTTTCAATAACAATTTCTTTTAACTTTTATATTGCTTAAGTAGGGATTTAGCGAACTTTTTAGCACCCCATAGTGACAAAATTTAATCTTTCTTTGTTGATAATGAGAAATAATGGTTACTCTAAGGCCCAATTGTATAAAACTCCCTGACTAAAGATCAACTTTGATCGAAGATCGAAAAGTGAACCGAGTTCAGACACTTCTTCTATTGTATAAAACTTTTATGCGATCAAATTACCTTGGTTCAAATGCAATCTAAGTTCACGTGAAAAGGATTTGGCAACATCGCATAAACAGGTGAAATATGTGATGCGCGGAACACGTTGTACAAGTTTGTTCAGTGTTGCCAATCTAGCGACTTTAACTCTTTTTCAACAACAATTTCTTTTAACTGTTATATTGCTTAAATAAGGATTTAGCGACCTTTTCAGCACCCCATAGTGACAAAATTTAACCTTTCTTTGTTGATAATGAGAAATCTAGCGACTTTACAACTACTTTTTGGAGACTTTCCGTACACTCTGTTGGAGACACTGGTTTGTTTTGTGCAATGTAAATAATGGCGGACAATAAGAAGAAGGTTGACTGTTCTCCAAATTGTTATCATGTTATGGTGTTTGATACTGCTAAATATAATAAAGCTTTTTAAAACGACAAATTGAAAATTTATGAATGTACCTGTCATATCCATTAATAATTAATGGTTGTTATAAACATAATATAATTGTAGGTTATGTTATTTGATACTGCTGAACACGATAGAGCCTTATAAAATATAAGATTGTTTGTGTATTAAGGCAAGAAATTGAAATATATATATATATATATATATATATATATATATATATATATGTACCTATCATATGTATTAATATTAATAACAATGGTTATTATATTTGCGTAGGTGTCACTAGTATATTTCAAACAGAAAAGAAATAACTGAACTTGGATCATCTAACTTAATCGGAGATATTTCTTCAGTGAAAGTTGACTTTAGTTTGAGACAAATTAATCTCAGATTAGACTTTATACAACACAACATTCCAAGTTCAGCTAGAACAAGGATCAATTTAACCTCTGATCTAAGATTAAATGGTTTATACAATGGATCATCTAACTTAATCGGAGATATTTCTTCAGTCAAAGTTGACTTTAGTTTGAGACAAATTAATCTCAGATTAGACTTTATACAACACAACATTCCAAGTTCAGCTAGAACAAGGATCAATTTAACCTCTGATCTAAGATTAAATGGTTTATACAATGGATCATCTAACTTAATCGGAGATATTTCTTCAGTCAAAGTTGACTTTAGTTTGAGACAAATTAATCTCAGATTAGACTTTATACAACACAACATTCCAAGTTCAGCTAGAACAAGGATCAATTTAACCTCTGATCTAAGATTAAATGGTTTATACAATGGATCATCTAACTTAATCGGAGATATTTCTTCAGTCAAAGTTGACTTTAGTTTGAGACAAATTAATCTCAGATTAGACTTTATACAACACAACATTCCAAGTTCAGCTAGAACAAGGATCAATTTAACCTCTGATCTAAGATTAAATGGTTTATACAATGGATCATCTAACTTAATCGGAGATATTTCTTCAGTCAAACTTGACTTTAGTTTGAGACAAATTAATCTCAGATTAGACTTTATACAACACAACATTCCAAGTTCAGCTAGAACAAGGATCAATTTAACCTCTGATCTAAGATTAAATGGTTTATACAATGGATCATCTAACTTAATCGGAGATTTTCTTCAGTCAAAGTTGACTTTAGTTTGAGACAAATTAATCTCAGATTAGACTTTATACAACACAACATTCCAAGTTCAGCTAGAACAAGGATCAATTTAACCTCTGATCTAAGATTAAATGGTTTATACAATGGATCATCTAACTTAATCGGAGATTTTCTTCAGTCAAAGTTGACTTTAGTTTGAGACAAATTAATCTCAGATTAGACTTTATACAACACAACATTCCAAGTTCAGCTAGAACAAGGATCAATTTAACCTCTGATCTAAAGCATTTTAGAAAACCTAGTGGAACACGCATTCCTAGAATTTAATTCATGAATATTACTTGCAGCCCTATTAAATTCAGGCCGTTTATATAAAAACAATACTCCACGCCAGCTTTATGGGACAATTTTACACATAACGGATAGTTCATATTCATCATGTTTTATACAACAGTACTGACATTTTTACATAACTTAATGCTTATTTTAACATATACTAGTATTTAAAACAAATATAAACGAATGGAAGCTTTATTTCTTTAATTAATTTCATTTTTCCGTGTCCCATGTTACATACACAGTCTATCGTCTTGTTAGGTAGCATCTATAGTCCCGTCGCTCTAAATTCCGGCAGCCAATCACGTTGCAGATCGGCTACATTTAAACGTGTGCGTCTTGTGATACGCTGATGAAGATGTAAAGCATTTCCTAAGGCTGGATAAATACTTAATATATAATCGCCCGCCATTTTGGCTCTTTCGTTGGCGTTCGCAGAAAGCACACGAGGACGTTAATTGCCGCTCAATTATTTGCTGAATTACAGTGCGTTTGAATTATTATCATAAGAGCTACGACATGATAATGTTTAACGGTGTAGCAAATAGATTCCTCGTCTGGTAGCTAGGCAACGAAAGAAAAAAATGGCGAACGATACTACCTACCTAGACTTTATAGAGCCTTCACTTCCTAAGACGTAAGCAAAGAGGAGGAGTCACGCCGGGAATAACAGCGACGCGACTATAATTATTATTGCTTCTTTTTTTTTGTTAGTTCCTGCCCCCCCCCACCGGCGAAAGACAGGGTTGCCAGATTGTCTCATCATGAATACAGGACACGTGATGATACTGCGTACTTTAACGTGGCTACACATTTGAATTAATTCAATTTCTAATACAACTGATTTTATTCGTTTTATGTATTTCAACCAATTTTATAAGACCTAAACTTCATTCTGTCACTTTTTTTACTACATTATGAAATTTCCTTTGAATTATTGATAGATTCTGGAAAAATAATGCTATATTACAGCCAGATCTATAGGCTATAGAAAAAATGCATGTATACATGATAAATATAGTTATATTTCCATAGAAATTTTAATAACTTTGAAAGGTATATACATCTGTGGCCGGGAGGAAAAAGGTCTTAAGTAAAAAGTTTATACTTTTCAGGAGAGCAGTAGAAAGAATTGAAATTGGTATGAATTATAGAGTTTTTTAATTAAGAGGTTTTTCCTAGATATTATTTCTTTATATTTCTTCTAAAATAGGTAACGTTGCTCATTTAACAATTTTCTTTATTATTTCCTAAAATAACCCTTTTAAGACTCTAACCCAAACTGAGTAAAAGGGACTATTTAAACATAAGAAGTTTTCCATGTCAAAATAAATGAGAAATGTAAATTATTAGGAATGCAAAATGGGTCTTAAACAATTATAGGACTGTTTACCCTGGTGCTGTAAGTTTTAAAAGGAAAGGGCATCAGTATGTCATAAAATAGCTAAAATACAAGTTAGACCTTTTTAATAGGGAAGCGTGGAAAGTAAACATGTGATGTTTGTAAGGAATAAAGTATTAAATATTCTTAAGTCCTTTATTCTGTGTGTGCTCGATTCAAAAAGTACTTAGGACATTTGGTAACGCTCTATAAATCCAGTCAGGAGTCTTATTTGACTTTAGCCGTTTTTACCAGATTGTAGAGAATTGTTTCCGCTTTCAGAATATATAAAAATCTCATTTTCACAAAAAAATTAACTTAAGACCTTTTTCCTCCCGGCCATATAAATATACAACTAAAAATATGAATTCTCTGCGTATGTCTGAACCAAAATGTAAAAACCAATGCAGGTTTTTATCATAGCATGAGTCAAGGTCCCAGATTATTAAACAAATTTTATTCTAATAATATTTCAACCACGAATTCTCTCCAAATTAATAAACAAAAATTAAAAAAATTGTATTGGATTTATAGTTTGGGTTTAAACATATTAAACACTATTTAATCTGTATTCACTCTCAATTTCAATTTTATTTTTGTCTGTATTGGAATCCCCTCCTGAGCACGAGTCTTACTCATTCAGGAGTGGGCTAGTTTATCTTTCATTGTATTTATTAACTTGTATTCATTTCAAACTTACTAGCAACAATAAATAAATAAATAAATGAACTTCCAACTTCCATACAGAGTAAAGACGAAAGATACTGTCTAATACCTAATACAGGGACATCATTTTATTTTTACTGACATTTTTATTATTAACCTGTCTATACCTTTAGAGAACCGGAAACAACGCTTGCTCCCCCCTCCAAGACTGGAGTTCGATGATACTGGCGTAAAACACAAATCACTCTACTAGGTATAGGAAGGAAGAAAAGTAGTTCATCCATTTACGTAAACTAGGAAATATCACGATTTTGAGTTTGATAATTTTCATTAGGTTTTTCTTTAATCAAAGTACAGTACTGTATTAAGAATAAGTGTTTTTACTCACGAAGTGAGTTATCCATGCGAACGTATTCATTATGCAGTGTATATTATACTGTCTACAGCACATTAGCGTACAATATAGAGAAAGAAGTTAAATTGAAAAATAATCATAATATGAATATTTAAACACAATTTTGAAAATGGTGGCCGTTCATTTCGATACAGGCTTCAGTTCTTTTGTGCATATTATCGCACTATAAACTATTGCATCTAATTCCAATTGCCAGTTTCGTCCTTCGTACTAGTAACTCATGTTGAAATAATTCTGTACCTACTCTACATACTGTGAATTCAATCTTCACTTCTGCCCGACCCGAAAATATAAAATTACTCAGACATGCTATCTACTGTCCGTCCAAGTGGTTATGCCGCAGGATTGTAGAAAGGGGGGAAATCACGTGACAGTTAATTACTTAACGAGGCCCTTTTATTTAAGTTAAATTAAACAGCTGTATAACATTACGTAAACTTCCAATTCCTAAGAGAAATTAATGTTTTCAGAAAAGAGCTAAGACAGCCCAGCTTTTACAGAGGGGCGAGCAGAAGCAGGTGGGGGAAATCGGGATGCGACGTAGGCAAACGGACAGTACCTGTGCGAAAATATGATACAATATTGAAAGCTCTTTCGTCACTGGAAAACGCGAACATATTTCTGGAACGTACTATACTAAGTAACTCAGTACTGCTTACTATCTGCGGTCTTGGTTCTGTGTGGAGTTGGAACTTCCTTAGTAGAAGGGGTGGGAGTGAAGTGCATTCAAAAACTCAGGTACAATAAAAATTGAAGTAAAAATAAAATGATATCCCTGTACATACTAAACTAGGCCTATATTACTATCGTTTTTATCGTAATACAGCCCGATAGAAGGTACCAGGCGGCGTTGAATACGACATGGAACAAAGCTTGGATAGAGCATTGAAAAACTGAATAAAGAATTTTAAAGATAATTTTACAGAAATGGGCAAAGAATTGAATCCTTGTTTTTTACATTCCGGGACAAAATATAACTTAATCCAGGACGCCTGGCAAGTCTGGCAAAAGGCCTTAATTCAACACTTCCACGCGCATTTCAGTACATTATTTTATTTATTGGTTTATTCTACGACGCTGTATCAACATCTAGGCTATTTAGCGTCTGAATGATATGAAGGTGATAATGCCAGTGATATGAGTCCGGGGTCCAACAACGAAAGTTACCCAGCATTGGGTTGAGGGAAAACCACGGAAAAAACCTCAACCAGGTAAATTGCCCCGACCAGGATTCGAACCCGGGCCGCCTGGTTTCGCGGCCAGACGCGCTGACCGTTACTCCACAGGTGTGGACATTTCAGCACATGACCACTTTCAAGTTATGGGCAAATTTGCCAAGTGATGTTCCTAAAACTTGCAACCCCCCCTCCGAAACTAAAATTCATGCCTACGTTGGGAAGCATTATGTTGGCACAGCAGTGTTGCCAACCAAGGAATAAGAAATCCCCCTAAAATTCAGAGAAACCCCTAGTTTGTCCTTGAAAAAAAAAGCAACGTAAAAATTAGCAAATGTGATTACCTATACATACACAATTTAATAGAAAAAAATAGTCACTCATCATACACATTGACATGCTATAGAACGGAATACTCTTTGGATTTCTCGCAGAAACATAGACATTACTACGAAGTGAAGAGAAACGAATAGAAGCATTTGACATGTGGATATGGAAGAGAATGGAGCGTGTGAAGAAAGAATGAGAAGAGATCAGTGAAGTGCTTTGTGTGGAGTGCCCCCGTACAATACCACATTCCACATAAAGCACTTCACCGATCTCTTCTCATTATTCTTTCTTCACACGCTCCATTCTCTTCCACATTTACAATTCTTCTAGTCGTTTCTTTTTACTTCGTCGTAATGTCCATATTTCTGTCCCCGTACAATACCACACTCCACACAAAGCACTTCACTGATCTCTTCTCATTATTCTTTCTTCACACACTCCATTCTCTTCCAAATTTAAAATTCTTCTAGTAGTTTCTTTTCACTTCATCGTAATGTCCATATTTTTGCCCCCGTACAATACCACACTCCACACAAAGCACTTCACTGATCTCTTCTCATTATTCTTTCTTCACACGCTCCATTCTCTTCCGTATTTACAATTCTTCTAGTCGTTTCTTTTCACTTCGTCGTAATGTCCATATTTTTGCCCCCGTACAATACCACACTCCACATAAAGCACTTCACCGATCTCTTCTCATTATTCTTTCTTCACACGCTCCATTCTCTTCCAAATTTAAAATTCTTCTAGTATTTTCTTTTCACTTCGTCGTAATGTCCATATTTTTGCCCCCATACAATACCACACTCCACACAAAGCACTTCACTGATCTCGTCTCATTATTCTTTCTTCACACGCTCCATTCTCTTCCACATTTACAATTTTTCTAGTCGTTTCTTTTTACTTCGTCGTAATGTCCATATTTCTGCCCCCGTACAATACCACACTCCACACAAAGCACTTCACTGATCTCTTCTCATTATTCTTTCTTCACACGCTCCATTCTCTTCCAAATTTAAAATTCTTCTAGTAGTTTCTTTTCACTTCGTCGTAATGTCCATATTTTTGCCCCCATACAATACCACACTCCACACAAAGCACTTCACTGATCTCTTCTCATTATTCTTTCTTCACACGCTCCATTCTCTTCCACATTTAAAATTCTTCTAGTCGTTTCTTTTCACTTCGTCGTAATGTCCATATTTTTGCCCCTATACAATACCACACTCCGCACAAAGCACTTCACTGATATCTTATGCGA
Source organism: Periplaneta americana (assembly GCF_040183065.1). Taxonomy (NCBI): domain Eukaryota; kingdom Metazoa; phylum Arthropoda; class Insecta; order Blattodea; family Blattidae; genus Periplaneta; species Periplaneta americana. The sequence goes on from NC_091122.1 coordinate 5,317,036, forward strand.
AATAGGGATATCTTATGCGAAATTTTACCGTTAGATGGCAGGAGCGTTCCATGCGGCACAACATGTTGTAGGGCTATATTCTGTCATATGCTACGTTCTCCCATTTGTTGATTTTCTGTGCGAGTCAAAATTGTATTTATAATTATTTTGTATAACCTAGCATAATTTAATATAATTCAGTATTTTCTTACCTCATAATTTTATAATAAATAATAGCGTAAACTTGTATAAAATTGAGTGATTCCCCTTAACAGATGGGTGGGGAAATCTGCAGTATGCAGAATATATATACGAGTGAATTGAATGTTCATGAACCTAAACGAGAACTTTGAGAACAATATGCACGAATAAAAAAAAAATAAAAAAATATAGGAACTTCGTCGAAGGTGAATATTACCTCTTTAATCATTAGTATTTTAAGTACCGTACGCTAAAAACAAGATATACAGCCACCAATGTGTTTTTTCTTTTTTAGCGAAGGGACTATCGAGATTGAATTCCTCGTATTTTTTCTCTAGTTGCAGAAAGATCAAATGCAATGTTTGATAAGATCATATAATATGATTGCAGTTGTATCACGATTATTCTTGTGTTTTGTAAGTTAAGGACATGTAGTAATTTTTAATACTATGTAGGATGTTTTTGAAAATTTGAAGTAAAAACATGGTTTTAATAACTAGTCTATAGCACATTAAAACATTATTCACGAAATGGATTTCACTATCGATCTCCTGGATAATAAACATCCCAGTTAATCGAGAGTTTACTGCAGGCGTAAACTTCGGAGACTCCTACAACTACTGCATTTAATCTGGGCTAACATAGCTCGCTGTCGAGGTTGCATATATTTTCATTATTTTATGCTTACCATGCCGAAATGTAGTAATTATACACCTGGTAGCAGTCCTTTAATGCATGTCATTAAAGTACACCTACTCATTAAAGTACAGGTGTTCAGCCAATGACAACTCAGCTTACAGGTGTTCAGCCAATGACAAGTCAGCTTTGTACCGTTATAAAACCGCAAGTATCGATTATTCTCGGATATGCAATCGAAAGAGAATTAGCGAAAAGTTACGGAGGCTGGAAATCCAATACTGTCGCAGAAGGCTATGTTCTGTTAGTATAATAATTAGCGTTAATTGTAAATAATATTCAAATAAATTCAATTTGTCATCTCGTTTTTCAAAGTCGAATTCAATAATCAATGTTATATGAAGTTTAACGGGATTACATCAAGGTCAATGACATTATTGTTCCTCGGAAAAAATCAATACTTTCGCGTCTGCACACATCTCACAATTCACGACCTACAACAAGGTCACTTCCGATCTTGTCAGATACAAATAAAATGTATACATCTGAATAATTTAAAGTTAGAAATATGGTCGAGCATAAAAAGTCGTATGAAACTTGCCTATAATGGTAATTAAGACGCTTGTATGAATATTATGAAACTCACTTGCGCTCGTTTCATAAACATACATACTTGCGTCTTAATTACTATCATTATAGGCTCGTTGCATAATGTACTATTTTATTTTCCTTCTTCCAAAATGAAATTTAGCCAGCAATTCCTTACTTAAAGTAATTACTTTGTTTACTAGATAGCACTTTCGAGGCGCAATTTAATTAATTAAATTTTTAAGGTTTAAAGCATATATTCAGAATATTTCGGGACCTGAATGAAGACAAAAGGCTTTCCCTGATTTTTACACATAGGAACACAATACAAATTTGATATTTTGAGTTGTTTTTAAGAGTATTTAATGTACTAATACACTACGTATATCCTCACAGTCTTACTAATAAAAACTCTATATACAGACGTTTAACTGTCTTATACTTATACAATGAGTAGCTCGTTTATACGTCGTGTGTAAATTCCTTACTAATAATCACTACATACGTCGTGTATAACAGTACAACTGTTACACAGCTACGTCATAGTTTCGTCATTACTTCGTTACGAAAGATAATAGAATATCTGAGGTTCCTTATTGCATCCGTAGAGCGCTCTAGTGTGGCGTGTTATGTATCGATAGTACAACTGGCTCTAATCGATTACCGTACTATATTTTGGTCAAAGAGTACAAGCTACAGCAATATTATTCTAATTATTCTGTGCTCTTTGGTTTGTTCTTCTTTGGTTACTAGGCAACCATCATCATAAAATGACAGTCAATACGAACAGCTGTTGGAGGGGCGGCCATTTTTTTCTCTAAATGGAACGCTTAAACAAGGGGTTTCGTGTATATAACTACTGCAAAGCAATTCCCATTGTATAGTTACAGACTGTTTATACATCCATCGCTTCTGTATGGTTTATTAGTAACGTTTTCTGTCTCAACTCTGCGTAAGTCTAGTATAAAAACTATACACGGTTTATTAGTAAGACTGTCAATGTTTACATACCAGAAAACAAATGCACACGCAAAGCGCATCCCTCAAAGTACACGTGCGCTATCTGTTGGTGCTAGTTAAGGATATCCCTATATGATCTAGTTGGCTCCTGATACATCGGGACAACACTGTGTTGCATTTTGTAAGTACTGAAAGTCCATAACACTTGCAGCTTGGTGAGTCCCGACTTTTACTCTGGCAAGGAGACAATTAATTTCAAACTAAAAATGTTATTCATAGCTCACGTGACTGGCAATTGTTGCGTGTAATATTTAATATGGAATGAAATCTAATTAAGAAAACATAATACTAGTGGCTTGTGCAGCAAATGCTGCAAACTAAGTTCATTAGACGTTCAAATAGAAATTTTTCAGATTTATTTTCAATGAAGAATACCAGACATTTTGAAAGTTATTTTGCTTCCATAATAATGAAACATACTCCCTCTGAATGTTTTTTATGCCAAATACTTTTTCTTGAAGCTATGTATCTCATGTCTCTTGAGTTTCAACGCGAAAACGCAAGTAACAATGTCAGGGCGATCAGTGGGAGTAAAGCAATAGCTATTTCAGGTCATTGTGGACTGTAAATGTCAGGTTTGCTATGCTTTCGAACAATAGACATGGCATCTTGGTATAGCTGCTGCATGTAGAACTTGAAATGTAGAGGGTAAAATCATTTTATCCTACTAAGAGATCTTGCTGAAATGATCGGAAGACTACAAAATTTTATAGGCCTCTTATTTTATCAGTAAGTAATACCTTTTAGTCTTTCCTTAGGAACTGTAATTTTTGCGCTCTCTCGAGCCAATACTGAAGAGAATGACGCATATAAATATCTACACCACACCGCCATTAAGTAGGCCTATATGAAAGAGACCCAACCCCACTTGATTAATAACTATAAAAACATATGATTTTTAATAACAATATTATCTTACGTAACTTATATATATATATATATATATATATATATATAATAGCCGCCACTCAGTAAATTATAGAAAATAATGAAGATCTAATTTAACACATTCTCTATATCTACTTATATAACCCCGAAACGTTTCACTTTCATATCAGTATAGAATTAATATGTATAATTAATGAAAAATAATCATATCATGGCACTAACTATAATGAAATTTAATTGCTAATGGTAATAATGTAATCAAACCACTTCAAGTTTTGTAGATTTCAATATCCAATACACAGCTGTACTCAGAAAATTACACACCGCAGAATCAGACCTTAAAATTGCTTTTAGTGAGTCTAGAAGTTTTAAATAACCAATTGAATTTCAACTCTAAATATGTTAGCAATCCTGCAGGTCATGGCCTTCGTGTAATAACCTATTGTTTATTGTAGTGTGTGTTTTGTTTTATTCTGAAATCACGGCCGTGCGGAAATGCAATTAGTTCTCAAAACTGAAGAAAGATGAATTTTGGAAAATAGGAAAATAATGTAGGAAAATTGATATTTCACTGAAAACTACTATTTTTCTGAAAAAACTTTGGGTTCCAAGCTTCAAAATGAGGGGTCATTTATTAAAATCCGTTCAGCCGTTTTCCCGGAATTTCCATTACCAGTTCAAATTATATATATATATATATATATATATATATATATATATATATATATATATATATATATATATGGGCTATTGCATATGAAATCGATCAGTAAAAAACCTCGCATTTTTTATACTCTAATTTTTTTCCTATTTATACAAGGTGCTGAGGAGAGTGTATTTGCAAAAATATATTATCGAAAGTCAAACGGTTTTCGTGTTGTTGAGCGACAAATTTAGCGTATTTTATAAAAACAAGCCTCTTTCAGCGCTCAGAACTCCGCAACCATTTACTGCAGAACATTGAACGGGAGCTCATTTTGAAGCTGACATTTGGTAGGTTATGATAAGAAGTAACCCTTATTTTAATTGTATACAGAGAGACAGATAATCTGATTTTACTTACTTTTAGGTTTTTTGCCCATTTGTAAAAATGTAAAAAAATATTGAGAAAAAACCTTTGCATTATTAAGAGGGATTCGGCATTGTTTGCTTAGTGGCTCGGCAATAAGTTTCGAGGGTATTAAATAGATTATTTTCACACGCCTAGACTTGAACGGCGCAGTACCGCACGCACTGGCCGAGAGATGAAGATAAGCGAGCGTTGGGCGTCATTTTACTCCTGTGTTTATGAAAACTTGTGATAAAGCTAGCCCAGCCATGCGCTGCTAGACGACACATCACGTGTTTATGTCTCCTGGCCTTGCTTGCCTAGGCTAGCTCCCGTCTCACAGTCAGCTGGTTAGTTCACGCGCGTACTATTTATTTTCTTTATTTGATTTTTCAATAATTTCTTATCAACAGTGCACCAGTAAAAAATATGTGTTTATTTGTACTTTCAATGCGGAATCTAACCATATATTTTTAAAATATTTTTTCGTGGGCAAAGGTGTCATAATTAAGAAAAATCTAAATTTCTCCATTTCCATAACAAGTAAGAAAATCTGTTTTTATGTCAATACAAACTATAATTTCTCAGCATCAAAATAAACCATGATTTTGATCATTGGGTGAAAGGGTTTCGGAGCCACAACAGTTTAAAGTTGCTAATTTTATGAAAATACGATAAATTTAAATATTTTTAATTTAAACACTATGAAGTTCTGATGCCTCAAACTTTCCACAAAGCATTGTATCATAGTTGTCTAGTTTGGGATCTCTAGAAAACCAGAAACTATTTACAATATTCTCCTTCTGCTTTTATTGTCTTATCGTAGCTCGTCACTACACATAGATTACCTACATCTATCTGTCAAGGTTATGAAAAGTTTAGTTATCACAGACATGATAGCAATGGAAATATAGGCGCAAATGTACAAGCGAGGAGAGCGCCTTACAATGAAACATATTGTACATTGTTGAGCTGATAGGACGGGCTGCGGCGTTGCCACATTTACCACGGCCGGGCCATGACTAGAGAGGGCTATGGTACAACACGACGACGGACGAGAGAGAGCCTCGTAATACTACCACAGTCCACTATATACAGCCGCGAAGCTTGAGGTGATTTTTTGCAAATCTCGTGATAAAGCGCTCCAAGCGGTTAGCAACTAAAAACAATAGACTGTCCACGGTCGACTTTGGACTGTGTCGTATTTCCATCGAGTGCTAGCTCATTGCGTATTACACATTGATGCTTGTGAAACTTTCGTTATTGGTTGTAATGAAAATGTTAATGGCTAAAATACAATAATTGGAATAATAATATTTTACTAGAGACGTAGAAAAATTAAGTTTGTTTTAATGAAATTTATTGATCACGTTTTATTTTCAATTCTGGTGGGACTATTATTGCTTAGGCCTACTTTTTTTTTTTCAAAGGATATGTTTTTAATTATAGCTGTTAATTTTGTTGTTATTTTTATTTGTTGCTTTACTAGAGACGTAGAAAAAGTCTGTTGCAATAAAATTTATTGATCACGTTTTATTTCCAATTCTGGTGTGATTATTATTGCTTAACCTCATCCCACTTTGTTAACTACGTAAGCCTACACTACAAGTACCGGTACACGTAAGTTACTCCATTAATTCATATTTCCATTATTATTGTTGTAAAGAGAAACGCAAATTAATATTTATTGGTTTCATAGTTAATTATCGCTATAATCTTGAATGAGTGAAGTTATTATAGTAAATTTCAGTTCGTTTTGCACAAACAAAAACAATATTAACCTATTTCTTGCAGGTATCTTCGAGTTTATGGTGGAATTTAATATACGTCATTAAAATAATAAATTAACTTTATGCATTTAATATTTCAATAATGGAAGGAAGGTGTTAATTTTTCCAAAAGAACACAACGAAAGTGTAACATATTTTGTCGTATACTTGGAGAGAGATCTGCGATGATGAGGCGATAGTAGCGATCCTAGTGGTGGGCTACTACCTATGTTTGCATTTTTACTACATATTGAGCTTCGCGACTGTATATAGTAGACTGTGATACTAAAGTGCATGAGGGTTAAGTTGGCGTGATTTCTACTGTCCTTGTCTATCGACTGTCAACAGATGTAAGGGGGGAAAGGTTTTCTTTTGTAGAATTCTTGGAATTCCCTTCCCTCCTTCTCCCTTGGCCCTTCTAGAACACACTTTTGCAAACCCAATTAGTGGGTCTCTCAGTGGCGTCTTGGCGTTGTTCGAGTTCATGTATTCAGTAGTATTTAGTGAATAGTGAAGTAAGTGTGTGTCTCGTTGTGTCAATTTAATACACCGTGTTCCGCTTATAAGTATAACAAAAGAAATAGCTATAACTTCTGAATTAATACAAGTATATAGTTGAAACCAACTGCTACAAAGAATGAAAACTGGGAATTTTTGTTACCTTATGTTCCATAAACCTCAACATGGCTTCCATTGGTGGCACGGGAAATATCCAACCGGTATTCAACCTCGACCCAAGTGTTATGAAGCATCTGTGGTGTAACATTGTTGACAGCAGCATAAATTCTTTCTTGTAAGTCTGCCAAATCACGTACTGGCGTCCTGTAGACCTGGTCCTTAACAAACCCCCACAGGAAAAAATCAGGTGGTGTTAGATCTGGTGATCTGGCAGGCCATGTGATGTACGGTGATCCTCTTCCGATCCATCTTGCAGGGAATTGTTCGTCTAAGAATGTGCGAACCATGTTGGCAAAGTGTGGTGGAGCCCCATCTTGCTGGAAAATTGCTCCATCTGGGAGTTGTGGCACAGCATACAGTTGCAACATATCCAGGTACGTGTTTGCAGTGACTGTCTTTTGAGCAAAGAAATGGGGACCAATGATTCTGTCACGCATGATCCCACACCAAACATTCCATTTAGGGGAATCCCGTTGGTGTTCAATTACGACACTTGGATTTTCCGACCCCCAGATGCGACAATTGTGTCGGTTTACTTCTCCACTGACGTGGAAGGTTGCCTCATCTGAGAAACAGACTCGAGTTAGAAATGTGTCGTCATCGTCCACTTTATCCAACATTGTTTCTGCAAAGCGTTTTCGTTCCAGTTTATCATTCGGCGTAATCATCTGATGAAGTTGCAGCTTGTACGCTCGCAAACGCAATCTTTTATGGAGCACTGTATGCACTGTTGTTGGTGGGATGTTCAACTGCACACTAGCCTGTCGAATGGATTTCCGCGGGCTTCTCTGAAATGCCTCGCGAATGCGTTCGACATTTTCGTCAGACACTTTACGCTTGGAATGTTTACCTGCATTAGACAACAAACTTCCTGTTTCTCTGAGCTGCCTATCCCATTTCATTATTGAGACGTACGTCGGTACAGCTTCCCTCGGTCTAAGATTGTACTGACGGCGAAACAAGCGCTGTACACGAATTATGGATCTATGTTCTGCTAATGACAGCACACAAAAGGCTTTCTGCTGTGGCGTCCACATGCTGACTGACTAAAGATACGATACGAATTCTCTTATTTAATGATCTGCGCATGCGTGAGTCTTCTAAAAATAAGTAACAACAATGGATTAAAACTTCCCAATTTCCTCTTTACAATGGTACCAATCTTAACCCATTTGCATGCATTGTTATGAAATTATAACTATTTCTTTTATTATACTTATAAGCGGAACACGGTGTATAATATACATTAATTCACAATTTAAACAAAATGTTTTCGGAATTGCATGGTTTCCCTGTTACCTTAAACATTGTAATGAGCAAAGCTCGGAACTTGGGGACTTGTGTCGTGTGCGTGAGTAAGGTTACAGGTACAACGTACACAAAGCTCACGCTGCAAGTGCTCAGGGACAGTCGTGTGTACTAAGAAAGTGGCCACAACTAATGACAGGAAGACGGACGAAGAAACTGTTATGTCGAAGCCAATGACATTGAGAATTAAAGGTAAACGGTCTGTTGGAGGAAATAGAAAATACGTGTTATTTCGAATGGGTATTATAGAAGTTTGAAAATACATTTTGTTTTAAATTTAAGATACAGAATTTCGTGGAGAATTCGGAGGAGATACATTATTTTTTTCGAATGGAGAGTTTATATTTTGTAAGTTGTGCCACACACAAACTAGAGGCTGGAAACGAAATTCATTGAAAGGCATTGCAGTCCCTCAAATTGTAGAAAAGTCTGTCCATAGCCATGGATCGAAACGTAGAGGGGCTTGCCCTAGTAGTGACACACTAATTGAAAACCATTTTCGAGAAAAATTTAGGATATAATTATCTTTCTCAGATACGAGATCAGCTAGAAACTGCTGAAAATCGAACAGAAAACAGTAACAGTGAAAACATTCAGTAGTTTAAGTCTGCTACCGAAAAATCTTCGAATGTAGGTAGTCATACACTGTAATAAAATGTACACAGCAGAACAGTAAATTTGATATATTTCTCATGTTTATTTTTATTATATATATATATATATATATATATATATATATATATATATGTGCTATGAAATTACGTGTTTCAACCTACCATAATATTATCAATATGTTGTTGCAGTCAGAAACCACTTTTGTAGCAGACCTGACAGTACCTCCGTGCTGGAAGCGGGAGTTTGTTGACATTGAAGTCCGGTCGCTTAGTCACGTGCAAAGACACAAGTCCCCAAGTTCCGAGCTTTGGTAATGAGTGTTGTGCTCTTGTTTTTAATAATCATGGTAGGCAATGTGGAAAACGCGGGAAAGCCTTGAAGTCGGACGGTATGAACATGGTTATTGATGTACACAAATTCTTTACTGAAGAATATGAGGCACTGAAATGCGGAAAACAAACAATATCTGTGTCGAGTGTTATCGAAAGAACTGCTGCAGGGACAGGTATATCGTCTCGTAGTGTTAGCAGGATTTTAAAAAAACAAAGGGAGGCGCTAGAAAGTGGAAGTGTTCTGCGAAGTCCAGGAAAGAAACGCCCAAAGAGGACCCCTCAGAAAACTGCAACTGACTCATTTTCTGCCGCCGCTATAAGACGAGTAATTTATTCTTTGTATCGGACTGATTTTTTGCCTAGTTTGAAGGATATAAATGACGCATTAATTAAGGAAAGCTTATTCACTGGAAGCATATGGAGTTTGAGAGAAATTGAATCGCTCCATGCAGAAATTTTGAAAAAACGAGATATCGATGGAAATCATATCTTTATGGATGGTTCCATCAGCCTGTGCAGAAAGGAATTCAGTCCAATGCTTGGAAAGACAGAAACTGAAGCGTCAGGCTGAGAGTTATATGCAGAAAGGAATACAAAGTACAGACTGTTTTCCTTAGTTTTCTCAAAACCAGGTCTAATGGACTGAAGCCCTTTCTGCATGGGGCGATTCAATTCTTAAAAAAAAATGAAATTTAGGTATGTTAAAAATACTCAAGGCAGAAAATGTTTAATGGAAAGGTCAGATGTTATTTTAAAGAGATTTAAATTCTTAAGAAAAATGAAAGAATTACGCGCCACTGGACGCGCCGTTGTTTATCTAGACGAAACTTGGGTTAATGTGAACCATACGAAAAGCAAAGTTTGGAAAAGCGATGATCACGAAATTGACTTCCCACTTCAAACCCCAATAGGAAAAGGTCAACGGTTTATTTTTTTACACGCCGGATGTTCGACAGGTTTCATTCCAAACGCGCTTCTAACTTTCAAATCTAAATCAACTAAGGACTACCACGTGGAGATGTATTTAAGAACTGGTTCATTAATCAATTATTACCAAACATCAGTGGCGTAGCGTCAATGTAAGCTAAAAAGCTTAGCTTCCCCAGTTAATAATAATTTCATAATAAGCCTGCAGTTTATGAAGAAAATTATTTATTAATTTTAATAGAATTTATATTTACGCATTAAATATTGTGATGCGGCAGCTCAGGATGATTTGTGATGCAGCAGTAAACAAGAAGCCTGCACTCACCAGCTTCCAAGCAGACCGGTTTCTTCTGCGTAATCCACCCCGCAGATTTTCCATCCCTTCCTAAGCTACCCTAGCTAGGCTCGCAAAGAAGCTAGCTTTAACATTTAAAATAAGTTGTTTCCGCGTTATCCCTTTTCGTCAGTTGTGTTCAGTTGAAGTGTTAGTGTGCATTGTGGCTGATATAATAAATAATGAGCGAAATAACAGTTCCTGACACTAATTTACTTGAATTTTTTTTTAGGACAATTGTATTATCAAGACTGACTTACGAACAAAAGTGTGATTTAAAAAACAAATGACCGACTCCCTTGCTGTCAATGAAGGACACAACCAAAAGACAGACGCATACTTACGTAATGATACTAATATTTGTTAAGAGATATGTGTAAACCGTGAAATGATATTTTATTACGTATCATTTGAGGTCATGCCTTATTGGTGTTACTTACGATGTTCCAACCAATCTTCGACTGATGACTTGAAATTGACTACTATTTATTTTAAGACTGTATTTTTGTAATACGTTTTCTCATATTGCATGAAAGACAACTTGAGTTAGCTTCCCCTACTCAAAATTTCATGCTACGCCACTGCCAAACATTCCTCTCAATAGTATCATTGTTACGGACAATGCCCCCTATCAGTCAACAGAACTCAATAAGGCACCAATTTCATCAACACCGAAATCTGAAATGCAGTCCTGGCTTCGTAACAATAACATTGAATTTGATTTGCGATCCACGAAACCTGTATTATATGAACTTGTAAAAACTAAAAAAGATAATTTCAAAACATACGAAATCGACCAAATTGCGACAATGTACTCCCATACTGTAGTGAGACAGCCACCATACCATTGTGATTTAAACGCGATCGAATTAATATGGGGGCAGGTTAAAAATGACGTTGCGAAGCGGAATATTTCGTTCAAAAGTAAAGATGTGAAATTGTTGTTTGAGAGCTCTCTCGCAAAAGTGACGGAAGATATTTGGAGAAAGGCCTGTGAACACGTGGAAAAAGTCGAACAATTTTATTGGGAGAAGGACGGACTAGTAGACGAAATTAGCGATCGATTCGTAATAAATTTGGACGACACGGACACGGACGAGGAACTTTCTGGCGGAGAGGAGTCAGAATTTGAAGAGGAAGAGAGTGCCGCCGCTGCTAACTCCTGGTCGCTGGAAGGAGTGTCGACCATACCGCCGTCACCATAAATGAGGGTAGAGAGAGATGGTGAGTATTCCTTCTCTTTCTAAAAGGGACTAGACAAGTAAATCCTCATGGACTGTACTGCATTATACAATTATAACACGGACAGCAAGTGAGGAACATGCCTGCAAGATGCGATACCGGCCGAAGAGAGGATTCCTGATCATGATATTCATTGTTCAATTACACAACACGCTAGTTTCACTGTAATTAATTTAAAAATAAATCCTAATGACGTAGTTTAGAAAAACACCCCTAAAATCCTCTCTAAAATTTATCTTTTCCCTGAAAATCGCCAAACATTTTTATCCCCCCCCCTAAACCTCCCCCTGTAGAAGTGCTTTATCCCCAAATTTGGGGGAGGAAACCCCCAAGTTGGGAACACTGTGGCACAGAGCCATCGCGTTTCTTAGGAATCTGGCAACGCTGCTCCTACACTCGAGACAGCAAGCACAGGAAGTAAATAAAACACAGCGACAGACGCGGACGATCAAGTTGGTGAAGCAGTGCGACAGGCTCTGTCCTCGAGGAAGGTCACAGCTTTGCGCAACAACAAAATGGTGAGTTTAATTTATTGGTTCTACTTGGAGGAAGACAGAGTACGGTAACACTTCTATTAGCAACACAACGTTTTATTTCATGTACCTTACAATACTCCTGAATCTTACATTAGTCTATATTGTACATCGCGCGAATAATGTTTGTGTGTATACAATAAGCATGTGACTGGCCGCGTGGATTAGCTATGCACCACTGGGTTGCCATGCAACGATTTCTATGCCGCTAGTGTCAAATTCGTTAGCATTTTTTTTTCTAAATATTTATATAATAACGCAAGTTACAGAGTGCCAGCCTAAACTAAAATATAAAAATTTAAGTATCGGTAGCAATTGTTTTACAATAAACAATATTATTACATTCATTAAATAATAAAATAACGTACCTATGTAAAGTTAAAAATTGAATAACATTATTAACAAAAATAACAGTTCGTTGCAATATAATAGTTCATTCAATAAGCGATTATAGCCGTACATAGGCTATTGTTAATGAGGACTGGGGTTTGAGACTAATAAAAATTAAATAAGCCTCAACGTCCACCGATGTGGAGTAACTGTTACCATGCCTGAGAGTGAAACAAACGGGCCCGGGTTCAAATCCTGGTTGAGACAAGTTACCTGGTAGATGTTTTTTCCGGGGTTTTCCCAGGGGCGTATTTATGCCTAGGCAGACTAGGCAGCTATTTTTTTTAATATTTTTTTAAATTTTATTCATAACTCTTTAAAAGAGTACATGAACTTAAACGCACAATGAAAAGGATATGAATAACATTGGCAACAATCAGTTCAAATTTAATCAACGGTCTGCCAACGGAAAAAGGACAGTTTTTCAATAATAGTGTCACAATGCGATCATACGATACGTCAGGAAGGCAAATCTCGTTGCTCGCAATCATGAGATTTTCTTTGTAATTACAATAAAACCTCGATAAGACGCGTCCGCTTATTACGCTATCCAGTGTAATACACTTTTTTGTCCGGTCGTGCACATTTCATATATAACGCCTTTATAAAATACCCCGTTTGTTGTGCTCAAGTCCCGCATAATACGCTGTTTTTGTGGAATATTTTCGATGTAATTTTCAGCAATGTACTGTAACAGCAATGAATCATTTTGGCCACTGAACTTACTGGTGCCATTAACCTGAAGAGTATTGGTATTCGACCCTTTACCTGTGCATTTAAACCTTCATACTATACAGAGTGCGTCAGAAAGAACGGATGGATTTCACATGGCAAGAAAATTGTAAAGATTCATCAAATCACAAATTTATTGTTATCAACATATTCACCAATACATGCAGTTTATTTATGTAAAACAACATTATCCATATGATGTCCTTGGCTTTCAATACAGGCATCGAGGCGTTTTCTGATGTTCGCCATCACTTTCACAGTCATAGCTGGTGCAATTGCCACGATTTCTTCACGAATCGCTGTCTTCAGTTCGTCCAGTGTATGTGATCGATGTTTACAAACTTACGCCTTCAAATGGTCCCAAAGAAAGAAGTCGCAGGGCGCGAGATCTTACCGTAGCCTCGGACAATCTCAGTGCAATAGAATTTCGTCCAGGTGATTTCTTCTTTAATGTTGAACCTGTGATATGAAATGAAGCCTCCCACCGCAAAATTGTATTCCGAGTTGGAATCCTAGCGTGACATCCGATGTCGAAATGAGTCCTGAGTGGCGATCACAGACTCTTCATTTTTCAAAAATGTCTCTACGATGAAAGCACGTTGTACGTCAGACCAACACCATGTTCTCAGCTGAAACTGCATTCTCTGGCTGACCCAATAGTCGTGGTCCCCCTCACTATATCTCTCTCCTCGTTGCGTATCGATAGTTTGAAATCCATCCGTTCTTTCTGACGCACTCTTTACAATACCCCACCCTCTTAATGCGCTCTTTTATTCGACCCTTTACCTGCGCGCATAAAGCTTATAATCAGGGAAAGGATTTATATGTAAATACATATTTACTTATAAAGCTAATATAATTTATATTTTGCATTATCTTTATGTTTCACAATGTGTAGGGTTGAAAAATCCTACTTTTATTTTCCATATTTTTCCATATTTTAGAGTTTAGTACATATTTTCGTTAATTTCCATATATTTTCCATATTTCATATAAAACAGTCCATATTATATTAGGTTTAACAATAAAACAAAACAAAATTCCATTAACTTTTAAAAATACATTTCAACAATAGAGATTTAAACACATGTTCAGGAATCCCTTTAACATCAGAGTTATTTGAAAATTAGCAGTCCTATCAACAATGGGAAAGTAAGTTACAAAACTGTATTAATTTAATTTAAAATTTTTAACAGACTTCAGTTGTGCAGCTCAACAGTTAAATGCCAGTCAGAGTACACATAGGTTCAGTTTTGTAAATCATACTATAAAGACGGTAAATATGCCAAAAGTACGTCATTCAGTCAATTTAAAATCAAAACTAACAAGTTACATTTCAGAATTTAAAGAAGATGGTTTATCAACTGACAATAAAATATTATTTTGTAATTTGTGTCAGTGTGCAGTATCATCTACACAAAAGTTCCTGGTGCAACAACACATTACAACTAGTAAACATCAGGCCAACAAACAACTAAATTCCAAGCAGAGACAATTGTTTTTAACACAACCAACAACATCGAATGTAAGATCTGAGTTTAACATCGACCTGTGCCGTTCTCTCATCTCTGCTGATATTCCTCTCTACAAACTAAAGAATAAGGTCTTCAGGGAATTCCTTGAAAAATATACTCAACATACAATCCCGGATGAGTCAACACTTAGGAAGACGTATGCTCCATCCATCTACGATGAGACAATACAGAAGATAAGAGATGAAATTAAAGATAGTTCAATTTGGGTTTCCATTGATGAGACTCCCGACAAAGAAGGTAGACTTGTTGGTAATGTAGTTATCGGTTTGTTAAGTGAACAATATTCTGAACGAATTCTTTTACATTGTGATGTTCTAGAAAAGTGCAATAACAAAACTATAGTTAAACTGTTCAACGAAGCTATGGGTATCCTGTGGCCAAAGGGTATTATGTACGATAATGTGTTATTCTTTATTAGCGATGCTGCCCCTTATATGGTCAAAGCTGGACAAGCATTATCTGTTGTATATCCTAAATTGACTCATTTTACTTGTGTGGCGCATGCATTTCATCGTGTGGCAGAAGTGGTCAGAGACAATTTCCCTAAAGTAGATTTGTTGATTTCATCAGTGAAAAAAGTATTTCTCAAAGCTCCCAGTAGAGTTAACGTGTTGAAAGAAATGTACCCTGAAATTCCATTGCCACCAAAGCCAATTTTAACTAGATGGGGTACATGGCTAGAAGCAGTTGAATATTATGCCGAACATATAGACTCTATTAACAATGTTCTCCTTGCATTGGACTCTGAAGATGCAGTCTCAATTGATACTGCGAAAACAGTTACCTGTGACATAAGTGTGAAGAATGACTTAGCTCACATTCAGCATACATTTTCATGCATCATAAAAACGCTCAAAAGTCTCCAAAATAGGCACCTTTCACTATCTGAAAGTTTTGAAATTATAAATAGTACTGTGGAACAACTGAATCGTGGTAGAGGTAAAGTTGCAGATGCAGTAAGAGCTAAGGTGGACACTGTACTTTCAAAAAACCCTGGATATGAAGAACTACAAAAGGTTGTTGCTGTGATGAGTGGTGAATCAACAGTGAAGATTAACTTGGACTTATCCCCAGCAGACATTGTGAAATTGAATTATGTACCAGTTACTTCTTGTGACGTCGAACGCTCTTTTAGTCAGTATAAATCTATCCTCAGAGACAATAGAAGAAGATTCACTTTTCAGCACTTGAAAGAAATGTTTGTAACCTATTGTTATGGTAACAGACAATAAAAATTGTGTTTTGTTGAAACTACATTGGAAGATAAGGTACGTCCATTATATTTTTTGTTTAGTTTGATTAAAATGTACCAATATTTAACGTACATAGTCATTTTTTTATAATTTTAAGTCCATATTTAATTCCATATTTTGGTAAAAATCCATATTTAATTCCATATTTTGGTAAAAATAACTACATATATATTTACATATTTCATATATTTTTAGTCCATATAAATCCGTTCCCTGCTTATAATGTATACATACAGTTACAATACCCCACCCTCTTGCTAACCCTCTCCCTCTCTCTCAAACAACATTCCTCACTTGGTCGTAATAAAATGCTGGAAATGTTTGTTGGTCAGTTTGTTATCTTTCAGTGTATTGAAGTATCTGTGAGTGTGATTACGATGAGTGTTAAACGAAAAGCGCTTTTTGTGTCTGAAAACTTGGAAATCTTACGAAAGTATGTATGTATGTACCGTAAAATGGGGTGACTTTGAACAGTAATTTAGCGCCCTTCTAAATTAAATGCTGTACTCTATTTCGAAAAAACTGAACTAATTTATTGACAACTTAAACAGTTTTTTCGCAATTGGGTACAGAATTTAATTTAGAAAGGAGCTAAATTACTGTTCAAAGTCACCTCAGCGTTCAAAGTCACCCCACTTTACGGTATGTATGTATGTATGTATGTATGTATGTATGTATTTATTCACAATGCAGTGGGTATATACCCGGTGGCAATGGTAACTAATTACACTCAATAATGACAATAATAAACTTATTAATTAAAAATACAATTAATAATAATACTAATAGGGAACATCCTAAATTAAATGAAGCACGATCACTTAAAATAACATTTAAGGTAAATCTAATTTGTATCTTAAACCTAAGTTCGAACTAAAATCCACGAGTGTGATAAGTTCATATCTGCACAAGTACCTTTCAACATTACACTCATTTCGCTGCCAACTCACTCACTGCACTGGAACTACGACACATTTCACTGATTCTATCCTGATTTCACTAACACTTCAAAAACATTTCACTGTTCAAATACTTTGCACTGCCACTATAAACTATAAAGCTTCACTGACAGGAACACGTTTCACTTACACAACACACTTCAGTGACACGACATACTTCTTCACTGATACAACACTTCAATAACAACATATCATTTACACCCTTTAAGTACTGTGTATAATTACCGTCTATTAGTAAGGTCCTTAAGCCTATTTTTAAATACAGTTTTGGTTGTTGGTAAAGCCTTTAGTGAGTCTGCAGGTAAAGCATTCCAGTCCCTGATAGTACGATTGAGAAAAGAAAACTTTCCAGTGTCCGTCCTCTGCCTTCTTTCCCTCAATTTATATGAGTGGTCGTTCCTTGAAGAGTAATTTGGCGGCTGCAACCTATTTTTTATTTCTCTCCAGGCAGGCTCACCTCTGTATGTTTTGAACAGTGCGCATAATCGAATTCGCGTTCTCCTGTCCGTGAGTGTGTCCCATTTTAATGGTGAATTTTTCCGACAACACTTGAGAGGCCGTTTTTTAATCTTTTCCAGTGTCTTAATATGTTCTAATCTGTAAGGATCCCAACATGCAGCACCATATTCCATTACTGGACGTACTAGTGATTTATATGCAATCTCTTTCGATTTATCAGAGTCTTTTCTTAGTGCCCTCATCACAAAGTGTAACGCCCTCCATGCTTTTCCCGCTGTGTCTGTAACGTGTTCCCCCCAGCCGAGATCGCTGCTAAATGTTATTCCGAGGTATTTACATTTGTTAACTTCCGGAATGGTTTCACACCCTAATGTATACGATGCGATTATTTTATTTCTTTTCCTTGTAAAGCTGATGGCTTTGTTCTTTAGAGAATTTATTTTCATTTTGTTGGCTATTGTCCAATCGTTTATTCTATTGAGGTCATTCTGAAGAAGAGTAGTATCTTCATAACTTTTTATTTCCCTGTATACCAGACAATCATCCGCGAATAAGCGAACCCTGGACAAGATATTAACTGGCAGATCATTTACAAAAGCCAGGAATAGAAGAGGCCCCCAAGACACTCCCCTGTGGGACTCCGGAAGTAATTTCAATTCGGTTCGATAATTCCTCCCCTACGCGTACTCTCTGTGTGCGACAAGTTAAAAATTCCTTGATCCACTGGAGCACTCTGAAGTCAGTCCCCGTTGATTGTACTTTAACCAACAATACAGTATCGTAAATGTCTTAACGTACAGTACAGTAATTACATAATGGAGTAATACTATATTACCTTTCATGAATCATGTATGTCAATAAAGAAAAATGCTAATAGATACTGTATATAAGTCAAAATTAGTATACCTGCCTAATACGCAGTCCCGGTTAATACGCGGTTTACACCCAGTCCCTTGAACAGCGTCTTATCGGGGTTTTACTTCTAATCTTTGCAATTTTCTTTTTTGTAAATTGACACAACTGATTCATTTCATTCCTCTGAAATACATCTCAATATCAAACATTATATTAATGAAATCTGAAAATTTATTTTAAAAACATTATTTTCACACAACCTCTTCTCTCTTCTTAACTTTTACAATAAACTGTCTAGCTTTTATTAATCAGTTAATCTTTTAGTACGATTATTTTTATTGCATTTGTAAATTTAATATTAATTGTAATTGTATTCTTAATATTGTAGTTGTAATCCCATGGTAGAGGGGAAGAGAAGGTCTGATGGCCTTATCTCTACCAGGTTAAATAAAGTAAATATGTTTTCTTTTCTTGAAGGCGTGGATGGATTCTAAGTCAGATGGGAATTTTGGAGTCGGAGTTGGAGGACGCTTTCTGGGAGTGGACACCGGCATCTCTGGAAACATAGGGCCAGCTGGCGTCGGCGTAGGAGCCAACGTGGGCTCCATCACTGCTGTAAATGCGGGAATTGGTTTCGAGAAGGACGGAGAGCTAGCAGCAGGCGCCGGAGCAAATCTCCTGGGGTTTGACACCGGTGTCGCAGCAAACGCGGGACGGAGTGGTGTCGGAGTGGGAGCTAAACTTGGCCCTGTGGCTTCTGCGAAAGCAGGAGTCGGCTTCCAGCAGGGCCTGGCTGCCGGTGTTGGAGCAAATGTCCTGGGTTTGGATGCCGGCGTGGAAGCAAACGCAGGACGGAGTGGCGTCGGAGTGGGAGCTAAACTGGGTCCTGTTGCCTCTGCAAAAGCAGGAATCGGCTTCCAGGAGAAAGGAGGGCTAGGCGCAGGTGTTGGGGCGAATGTCCTGGGTTTGGATACTGGAGTTGCTGCCAGTGCGGGACATGATGGCATTGGAGTGGGAGCTAAACTCGGGTCTCTAGCTTCTGCAAAAGCAGGAATCGGCATCCAAGAGGGCGGAGGACTGGGTGCAGGCGTTGGAGGACGCGTCCTAGGAGTGAATGCAGGAGTGAATGCAAAACTTGGAGGGGATGCCCTGGCTAACGTCGGAGCTAACATTGCAGGAATAGACGCAGGGGTGTCCTTAGCAAGTGGAGACGGGCTTCTGTCATTCAATCTGGGGGGATTTAAGCTCAGCTTCCTCGGTCCTGGGGGGATAATTAACTTTGGGCGTAAATGAAAAGGACATCAGGTTTCATCGTGGAAGGCTAATGGAATATGTTCATTCCTCTTCAACAGTAGTTCAGATGTGCTTTCAGTGACTTTAGTATTTACACTAGACTACCCTAAGATCTGTTTCATGTGGAGTAACGATAGGAAATAAATCAATTACATGGATTTTGCAAGTAATCAAATTGGCTACTGGTATTGCTAAATCATCAGGTAAATTTTCAATTTCGACATAAAATATTTTTGTACGAGAGCATGTCAATGGTCAGTCGTAAAGGGCGTCAATACTTAGGGAAGAGTCTGCTAGTATCGGACATCGGGTAATATCGGACAGTGAGTTTCTTTCACCAGCCACACGATGATAGTACCTGACTGACGTGGTTACGTTTCTGTGATGTCGCATAGAGAAACGTAACCATGTCATTCAGGTACTGCCATATGGTGGTAGATGAAAGAAACGCAATGTCCGATACTACCCGACTCTCCCCTAATGAACGAACTCCAGTCAATTACTTTTTATTAGAAAAAAAATATTGGTATCTTAACCAAAAATGCTATAATTATGCATAAATAAAATAAATTATTAATATGAAAATCAATTTTGTTTATGGGAATATTATTTTGTATTATTTTTTTAGGTAGTGATATCAATTTTGTACTTTTTTATTACAAATAAATAATAACTTAAAAAATTCCAGTAAAATAATTAAATATTAATAAATCGAAATCTAAAAAAATCAAATTTTAACAAACTTAAAATGATAGTTATTATAAAACCAACACTAATCAAAAATAATAAAAATTTGTGCTTAAATACTGTACAATAGATTATAAGCAATGTTCATGTACAACTGAGTTATGTTAATTAAGGAGGGTTAAGGCTGGAATTTTCACTTTCCACATTTTTTAAACAATCTTCCTCAAATTTTTATCATATAGGTTACATTCATACAGTTAAGACGTGTTGTCTTACCAAATTTGAACTTACAAATCAAAGAAGTTTTCATTTATTAATTAGTTTTTAATCATTATAAAATAATACTCCTTACATTGCAATTTTCATTTTTTTTAACTTAAATTTTGTCAGCTGTTACTATAAACGTAGACAATAAAGAACTTTTCTTTGTTTTATAGCATACTATTTTTTAACATCTTAATTTTTTTGTTTCTATTTTGTAACTTTAATATGTCAGAAATCCATCAATATCTTAATTCACAATAAAACCCACAACAAAGTCAATCATCCATAAACTTATAAGCATATCCTGAAAGTTTCAAGATGATGTGACAAAATTTGACACGCAAGGAGTATTTTATACATATGCAAATGTAAAAAAAAAAAATGGAAAGCGAGAATATAGCATGCAAACGGAACATTGTGTACTGATATGTATCGAATATGAATCGAATACTGTATGAATGAGGTCTCGCCCACCTCATTGCATATTACATGACTAGTGTGAACTAGTCAGTTTGTTTTATTACCATAAAGTACGAAAAAAATTCGTACCAGCACCGGGAATCGAACCCAGGATCTCTCAGCTGTGCGCGCTGAGTGCTCTTAACCAACTGAGCCACGCCGGGACACGATCCACGATGCCGGCCGGACATAATACTACGAGAGGAGTTCGGCCGGCGTCGTGGATCGTGTCCCGGCATGGCTCAGTTGGTTAAGAGCACTCAGCGCGCACAGCTGAGAGATCCTGGGTTCGATTCCTGGTGCCGGTACGAATTTTTCTCGTACTTAATGGTAATTGTGTACTGACTTTAGCATAGCCCTGCATTATATGTTACCTGTATGGGCTTTAAAAATTACTGCAGAACAAAAGTATGATGTTTTGTGAGAGGTAGGGGACATTGAAGTATTTTTAAACATGAAAGTGAAAAACCGATCATTTTCACGAAAATGTCGACACTTCAGCCCTAACCCTCAAGGAGTTATTTTGCAATACACATGTAATACCCAATTGTTGGTTCTTGTTAAGCCCGAAATATTTTCAAAATAAAATTACATTTTCGTTATAAAAATAAAGCTGTATTGAAACCTTCTCTACAGTCCTTTCCACAAACTTATTTTTCACATGAGAAATAATAATATACTGCCCATCGGATCTGTGCCCCTGTAAGATATGCGAACTGAACCCTAATTCCTTTTCAGCCTCGGTAATTCATTTCTCCCCCTGCATTCCTATCTCTCTCCCTTTCTGTCCCCCACTACTCACAATTTTGAGCCTTCTTACAATACAGTTTATTTGCACTTGCAGTCCAGTGTTGTAAACTCAACATGAATACTGTATTTTCATTTCGTGTAATTCTCCGATAAGCAAGTTGTAATATAATAATAATAAATTGGGCTAACCGTCTATACTTATCTAGTTTATATTTGGATTAAACATTAACGTTTTCGGCACTTATGTGCCATTTTCAAATGTATGGAAATTGCCTGTTACATGATCAAATAGATGCACCTTATGTGTGATGTACGTGGTATGTACCCTTGATGATCTGCCATCGTTTACAACATATATAAAAAATTAAAAATCTATACTAATCTACATCTACAATAAAAGTCCCTTATTTTATGTAACAATGTGGTTATCTTGAGGTTGTTATCACATGTAGTTCCTATGTTGTTAAAATGTTTTTGAATTGCACAACAACAAACATCAATGTAACTGATATTAAGCAACATTTAATCATGGTACAATGCTTCGACTTGTGTTAGTGAAACAACATGAATCCTTGTTGTGTTAATATATAACAAACAAAATTTTTAACATTTTAATACGTGCAACACATTGCAACTCAAAAACATAGGAACTACATGTGATAACAACCTCAAGATAACCACATTGTTACATAAAACAAGGGACTTTTATTGTAGATGTAGATTAGTATAGATTTTAAATTTAATAAGTGTTTTAATTTTTTATATATGTTGTAAACGATGGCAGATCATCAAGGGTACATACCACGTACATCACACATAAGGTGCATCTATTTGATCATGTAACAGGCAATTTCCATACATTTGAAAATGGCACATAAGTGCCGAAAACGTTAATGTTTAATCCAAATACAAACTAGATAAGTATAGACGGTTAACCCAATTTATTATTATTATTATTATTATTATTATTATTATTATTATTATTATATATTAATACTGTAGCACAGAAGGGGGAAAAAATATTGTTAAGCAAGTAAAGGCATTTTTCAATGAAGAGAAACAAACAGGTAAATATCGGTGTCCTATAAATCAGGCAACGAAAATAGCAGCTGTGATCACAGGCGAGGTTTATTTTATTTCAACTGATTACGTATTAAAATTACTTACTTAACTGATAGCCTAGAGCATACATGGGCACAATTTTCGGTTACGTGAGGCACTCGATTTGAAATAGTTTGTTTACTAGGAGAGGAGACTGCAGAGTAGGATGGGAAATATAAACTGCTGTGACCTGCGTCACCTTATCGTAATCGCTAAGGCGGTCAGTGGCGAATTATTAGGAAAGCGCTTGGTTAACGTGAGAGACTCGAAAACTTTTATTCAATTGGCTGCAAAAGGGTGTCTGTCGGATACAGGGGGGAGAGCCATTAATCCTTCCCATTGAAGGCTTTAAGGAACCAACCTGGACAAATACCCAATGTCCCATCCCTACCTTCCCGTGGTGCAGCTGTTAGTAAGCATGATTTTACGAGCTGAACTAAAGGGAGGAGCTACTCATTCATTAGCACTGGTCAGCTTGATGAGTTAATGACTGAATTTGGTATAATTTTCCTCTATCCAATACCTAATTCCCTCTTTACCCTTTCCTATCCAGTCCTCTGACTGAACTCTTACTTGCTTCGACCCCGACGGCATTAGAGCATTCGAGGCCTAGGGGTTCATTTCACTTTCCATCCTCCTCTTTCTACTTTTCTGTTCCTAGTGCTGACCTGCTATGGCACTAAAATCGTCCTCCAGTGGCTTAAGGAGGGAAAGCTGGTGATCAACAAGATCTCCCAGCTAGGTCCAATGGACCCGTCGCCCAACAGCAGGTGTGGTCCTCCAGACATTCTGGGGGTTGTGTGCGAATGAAGTAGCCACCAAAACGTTAAAATATGGTGTTCACTTAAATCGGCTACAACTTGCCATTTTCACTCCAATCAAAATCCACAGTTAATTCCCGATTTACCACGAAAATCGTCTGTAGCTGCATTTAGATTGGCAACAGGCCATGATTGTTTGGCCAAACACCTGCATAGAATTGGATTATATCAGTCCCCTAACTGCCCATTGTGCAACTCAAACCAAGAAATGGATTCGGAACACCTCAAAATCTGTGCTTCAGTGGCTGGTCATGATAATATCTTTGAAAAATATTGGAGTGCAAGAGGTCAAATGACTTTATTGTCAAACGCCTGGCATTAGAAAACACAACAACAACTTTTATTCAATTTGGCAAATTAATTCGGCAGCTTTAATCATAAACCTCTTTACAGTTTCTCCATCATTGAATTGATTTAAATGACAGGCAAGAAATTGCGTAACTAGGCAATAATATTCCATCACGTTGTCTACGTTTATTTTCTTGAATATTCTGGCATTTCTCAAGATTACTTAATAGATTTGCACGTTCTCGACCTAAAATAATTTCAGAAAATCATATTTCGTTTTCTACGCACATTTGATATATTTTTTAATAAATTTCTTTTGGAAATAATACGTACAAACAACATTTAATTCCTCGTACCTTTTAATGCAGCGTGTTTACTGTATAATGTCGTATTTAGTGTACTATGCAAATGTTAAGATCATAAATTTTCTTCGGAATAGTACGAAAAATAACATTTAATTTGTCTTGCCTTCTAATTCAGCATGTTCTTTATGACATAAGGAGTAATGTCGTTGTATATTAAATTTATTAATGCCTAATATGATTTTCGAGCATAACATACATCGTATGTTCTCCCCTTCTAAACAGCAAAAAAAAACTCTTCCTCCCATTTCTCATGAAATCGTTTTCTAACGCGTACACACTGCTTTGATAATGCCATTCTGCCACCACTGATATTGCTTATGAAACTGATATAGAACCTGCCCACGCCTAGGAGCTGCGTGAGGGAGGAACGGGGACTGTGAAGATGATGTCACTCAGAGCGATAAGCTCTGTGAAGGTCAGTGAGGCACAAATTCTCAAATGAGGCATGATGCCCATGTATGCCCTAGATCATATATACTCAGATTGCTCTGCGTTATAGGCTTTGACAGTAACAGCTTTTGTCAGGTTTATTATGCTGCCATCTAGTTGTTACATAAGGAGTCACGTCATAACTCCCATTTGAATTGCATTAGCGACTGTACTGCCATCTTGTGTTCGTTTACGGTGGACGGGTGGCGATCCTGGTGGTTCTTTTCTTCAAAGTGCTGCCAATTTTAGCATAGGAATGAGCAATCTATATGTGATCTGGGCTAATACTGATATAATATAAAATTTTTATGTAATTTATATAGGCAGATCAGAGCGCCTAATGAAGAAAATCAGGAGAGAGGGAGTCTGTGCAGGAGATGAAAAGCTAGAATCACCAGGGAAGAACAGACCAAGGGAACCTTTAATTCTTGATAATTCTTGTAGATGATGTGGACCGATGTATTTTAAGAAAAAAGATACGACAATTTTATACCATGCAGAAAGAAGTTCCGACTTTAAAAAAATTATTGAAGGTTGCGAGAGAAGCAATAAATTTCCAAAATGGGAGAGAAATGTTACGGATTAGTAGAAGAGAAAGTAGCTAGATTTGTTATCAACTTGGGTGAAGACAGCAGCAGCAGCAGCAATAGTAGTGGCTCAGATTCAGATATGTCTGGGATATGCCCTCTGTAATTTCATGCATAATACAAGTCTTGGTCTTTTGTAAATATGTAAATTATTTTCATAAGAATAAAATAGAACTCCTGCACATTATCAGTATGTTATGTTATATAGTATGTGAATAAGATCGTAGCATATAGTAACTTCGACATAGCCGGTCCCTAGCTCGGGTACATGACTATATTATGAAATGCAGAAGCCAAACCCGGCATGAGCGATCCTGGCCTCAGGAACAAATTTTACTGCAAAACAGGTTTATATCCATCACAAAGTTTTCAAATACTTCTACAGCGATATATGCTTCATTCAAATGACTAATCTTAATATATAAAATTGAATGTGGGTATGTATGTATGTTCTCTATACAAATCTACACGCTTTGACCGATATGTGCCAAAGTTTGCACATTTAACCTTCATAACCAGGAGAAGAACATAGGCTACATTAAAATTGTGCAAATGGAAGTTAAACTAATTAAATATATAACAAATAAAAATAAATAGATCAAATATTCATGTATTATATTAAAATGCAAAATCTTCTACAGTCAATTGTTCTTTATTATTGTCTGTTGTATTTAACATAGACTTTCACGAGGCCTTGGAAATTTTAACACGAAATTAAATTACATTGTTGTTACACATCACGAAGGCTAAAACTAGATAATTCATGCAATAAGTATCTTTACGCAGTCCAGGACTGTATTATGAATTCCTCGATGCAGTTTTGTAGATAGTGAGCAGACTGTTTTATGCAACTGAATTCTAGAATTCTTTCAAACTACAAGGATTGCTACCACATAATTTATTTAATATTGAATAACTAATAGTACTATTGCGAAATATTAACCCACCAAAATTATGCACGAATAAGAATTGGTGTGAAAAACTCATACAAAACGTAATAGAATTGATAATTTTAACTGCAAAAATAAAAGGAAATGTTTTTATTCCACGTATTTCTAGGATACTCATTCAATTTTAAGCAACTGCAATTTCAATGCAACTAGCATTTTTGTAATGGCCATATTAAAATGAAGCTCAAGGACAGTCGTTCAAAGTTGCAGACATTAACTAAAAAACTGCGTGTTTTGCACATCCTCAACTATATTTTATACAAAGAAGTGGAAAAAAAAAGATTTTACACATATCAATAATCAATTCAATGATACTTTTGTCATGTTACTAATGTAGTATGTGAATGTACATAAGCCCACTGAAAATAACATTGTATTAATTCTCAAAATATTGTTGTTCACGTTGCAAATTTAATATGTTAAGCATTGTGGAAATAAAAATCTCTTAATTTCTAAAATACCGATAGGCCTATACGTTTCTCAGAATATTAGTCTTTATGTTAAAGAATGACTTATTGCGAGTTAATATTGTATCTGTATTCTGTGTGTAAAATTAGAATTAATATGATATGTTCTGAATTTATGAGATATAGTTTCAAGTTATATTAAAAAAAAACTGGATATGATATAAGTGGGTGTACAGCGGTCCAGAGGTAAAAAAATCTTCCAATATAAATTAAATTATATATATATATATATATATATATATATATATTGATTCGATGATAAAACTGATCAGAAAGAGGAAAAGGAATTATATTTTCGTTGGGTTTTACTTTATTTATAGTTTGATTTTTCTATTACTTTATTTGTATTTCTGGTGGTGTGGAAGAGAAGGCCTAATGGCCTTAACTTCACCAGAATAAATAAATAAAATAAATAAATAAAAACAAATAAATAAATAAATTTAAAACAACAGTTTAACGTCAGGCACATGATGAAATGTTTTCTTTTCGGTGGCTGATTTGCAACTGTTTTAAATTGAGTTAACCCTGGCAGGCATTTGGCTGAGTTCATTAATTCATGTAAGTGACGTTAAGTAAAGATTCATCTTTATGGGCGAGGAAAGCTTAGTAAAGACAATTCGTTTTGGTTATGTATAGTTAGGTTTCCAAGATTTCCGAAAACTTAATAACCAGTTTAATTAAAAATAGAAGCAGAAAGGAAAACCCAGGCAACGCCGGGTACTTTCAGCTAGTCTTCTTAATATATAAAATTGAATGTATGTATGTATGTATGTATGTATGTATGTATGTATGTATGTATGTGTGTGTGTATGTTCTCTATACAAATCTACACGCTTTGACCGATATGTGCACATTTAACCTTCATAACCAGGAGAAGAACATAGGCTACATTAAAATTGTGCAAATGGAAGTTAAATTAATTAAATATATAAAAAAATAAAAATAAGTAGATCAAATATTCATGTATTATATTAAAATGCAAAATCTTCTACAGTCAATTGTTCTTTATTATTGTCTGTTGTATTCAACATAGACTTTCACGAGGCCTTGGAAATTTTAACACGAAATTAAATTACATTGTTGTTACACATCACGAAGGCTAAAACTAGATAATTCATGCAATAAGTATCTTTACGCAGTCCAGGACCGTATTATGAATTCCTCGATGCAGTTTTGTAGATAGTGAGCAAACTGTTTTATGCAACTGAATTCTAGAATTCTTTCAAACTACAAGGATTGCTACCACATAATTTACTTAATACTGAATAGCCATAGTAGACCTACTATTGCGAAATATTGACTCACCAAAATTATGCACTAACAAGAATTTGTGTCAAAAACTCATGCGAAATGTAATATGAGTGGCAATATTAACTGGAAAAACGAAAGAAGATGATGTTTTTATGCCACGTATTGCTATTATAGCCAATCGATTTTAAGCAATTATTATAAGTTATAGTAATATTTGTGATAATATTACAATATTATAATATTGCAATAATAATATAGAGCCTATTTTACTGTTACTGTTAACCCGTCTCTTATTAATAAGTTATGGTCACTAATGACTTGGCCGTTTATAGAAAAATATGATTTTCTGTTGTGGTAGTGTTCTACATTGCCTTCTCCAGGAGAGTGAATTCTGATGAGTATAGTCTCCGTTACTGCAAAACACCCTGAAATCCATGTATTTGATAGAATCCATCCGTTACAGATTGTAGTTTGGCCTTGAAGGAAATTAAATATATTGTGGGCAGAAAGGCTTAATAATGCATAATGCCGTGGTACGATAAATATTATCATCAATCACAATGTTAAATATCTTAAATATCCCTGTAGCATAAGGTCTTAATGTTGTTAAAACTCTATTCATAGGTGAGATGGAATTATTTCGATTAGTCAGTTTCTTTGGATATTAGTGGCACTTTCTTTAATATTCATCACTAGGGAGGAGAAAACATAAATAAATATGGTTCGTATTGGTTTTATATAGTTCCCTTGCCGAGGTCTCCGATAAGTCTAACATACAGTTTATTTAGAAATAGACCAAAATTTAAAACCCGGGCAACACCGGGTAATTTAAGCTAGTATCTTATATTATAAAAGTCAATGTGGCTATGTATGTATGTATGTATATACTCAATACAAATCTACACATTTTGACCGATATTTGCCAAACTTTGCACATTTAACCTTCATAACCCAGAGAAGAACATAGACTACATTAAAATTGTGCAAACGGACGTTAAATTAATTAAAAATGAAAAATATAAATAAATACAATCAAACATTCATGTATATGGCCATTTATTAAAATGAAACTCAAGGACAGATGCTCAAAGTTGCAGACATTAACTTAAAAACTGCGTTTTTTTGACATTCTCAACTATATTTTATAGAAATGAGTGGAGGAAAAAAGATTTTACATATATCAAAAAGTACTTCAACGATACTTTTGTCATGTTGCTAATGTAGTATGTGAATGTACGTAAGCTGACTGAAAATAACACTGTACAATTGTAAAATATATGTCTCTCAAAATATTGTTGTTCAAGTCCGAAAATGTGTTACTGCGAAATTCTATTTGTATAATCAGTTGCCATTGTAGAATGTTATGAGTTGTGGAAATAACATCTCTTAATTTCTAAAATACCAGTAAACGTCTCTCAGAATATTAGTCTTTATGTTAAAAATGACTTATTGCGAGTTTATATTGTATCTATATTCTCTTTATTGGAGTTAATTCTGTACCATTAAAGTAGTCCCTGCCCAGAGATCCGATTGGGGGACTATTTTACCTCCGGATAATTTTACCTTAATGGTACTCATTTCATATTGGAGTTAAATGGCATATTGTAGACTCATTACTGGTGGAATCAAAACAACTCCAATAGATTCTATGAGATTCCTCACTAATATTAACAACATCAAAATGACAATAGAAGAAAAAGCACTGATTCAATATGAAAAACTTATCAGATTAGCAGGAAACAATTGACATTCATACAGTCCTCTCTGTAGATAGAAAACTCAAAAAAGTTTCATATCCATTGTTCAAGAATTAAAACAGAAAATCAATATCCCGAATTTAAAAGAAAACTTACAAATTAAACCAAACCCTTTAACTCTATTAAATATGGAATATAATCTAAATTTAACAGAAGAAAAACTGAAATCAGAAGTAAACACTGAAATACTGAAACAATTGTCTTTAGAGACGATTAATATTAGGTACCCTCCACAAAACTGGCTTCATTTATACACCGACGGATCCTTGATCTCCAGAGAACAAGGTGCCGGTGCAGGTGTTACGTGCTGTCTCTTCTCACTTTATAGATCTCTTGGATATGGAACAACAAGTTTTGATGGAGAAATCATTGCAATAAGTGAAAGTCTCAGGAATCTTCTATGCCACAAAAATAAATTTAGGAATGCAGTTATATTGTCAGACTCCAAAGCAGCTATTCTAAACTAAAATGCTCTCTCAATTATTATCACTCAATAAAAGAATTGTATTCCAATGGATACCATCCCATTGTGGAATCCTGGGAAACGAGAATGCGGATGCTTTAGCAAAGAAGGGCAGCACTGCTACTTACAGACCTGTTACTAAATCTACGTATTACTCTGTGAAGAGATTTATTAAATCTACATACTTAGACTTCAACAAACAAAATTTGATAACTCAATCCCAAGGAAAAAATGGAACTCTCTGCATCAAAATCCACAGTTAATTCCCGATTTACCACGAAAATCGTCTGTAGCTGCATTTAGATTGGCAACAGGCCATGATTGTTTGGCCAAACACCTGCATAGAATTGGAATATATCAGTCCCCTAACTGCCCATTGTGCTACTCAAACCAAGAAATGGATTCGGAACACCTCAAAATCTGTGCTTCAGTAGCTGGCCATGATAATATCTTTGAAAAATATTGGAGTGCAAGAGGTCAAATGATTTTATTGTCAAACACCTGGCATTAGAAAACAACAACATATTCTGTTTATTAAATAAGAATTAATGTGGTGTGGTTTTGTTATGCTGAGCTTCAAGACAATGCTAATTCATTTAAAGTTTGTAGTCTGCATATATTTTCGTTTGGTTTTACTTTATTATTTACAGTTTGACGTACTATTAATACATTCGTATTTGTGGTGATGTGGAAAAGAAGGAATAATGGCCTTAACTACACCAGAATAAATAAATGAAGACAAATAACTATATATAGAGTTAAAAAAAAACAGTTGAACGTAAGGCATATGATATGTTTACTTTCGGGTGCCTGATCTACAGCTGGTTTAAATTGAGTTAACTCTGGTGGCATTTGGCTAAGAAGTTCATTAATTCATGTAAGTAACGCTATGTAAAGATTCATGTTTATGGACGAGAGAAGCTTAGTAAAGACAATTCGATTTGGTTGTCTATAGTTGAGTTTCTGAGATTTTCGAAAAATCTAACAACCGGTTTAGTTAAAAAAAAGAAGCAAAAAGAACAACCCGGGCAACGCCGGGTGCTTTCAGCTAGTATTATATGAAAACACAAAATTTGATTTCAGTTAAGACAAGTGACTGAGGACTGGCCTCACTTGCCTCAGTTAATCAGCCGCCACTGGTGGTATGGTATTGCAGTAGAGTTATTTTCCCTATTTCACCGGGTACAGCACAGCCATCTTTCTTAATACCCTCACATCAGTAATTTCAAGTAGTGATGAAAATGCCTTCCTACCTGAACTCTGATGTTATCCAGCATACTAGACGACTTCTAATCCTCTTGCATAATCACCCTTGCACGATGCTGGACGTCTGATGAACGCTGACAAACAATCTTTTATGTGAGATCGTCTGGCTGGTCATAATCAGTGATGTTCTCAGATAACTCACGACCCTGACAGCTCGAAAAAATCATAAATCTATACTAATAATAAATCTGTAGCCCAAATTTTTCTGGTAATTTTCGATTTTCCAAAAATAATTGGTCCTAACATATATAATTAACCACCCTGAAACCGAAAATCGCTTTTTTGAAATTTTTGTCTGTCTGTCTATCTGGATGTGTTGTTACCTTTTCACGTGATAATGGCTGAACCGATTTCGATGAAAATTGGAATATAAATTAAGTTCGTTGTAACTTAGATTTTAGGCTATATGGCATTCAAAATACTTTATTTAAAAGGGGGGTTATTAGGGGGCCTGAATTAAATAAATCGAAATATCTCGCTTATTATTGATTTTTGTAAAAAATGATACATAACAAAAGTTTCTTTAAAAATTATTTCCGATAAGTTTTATTCTATGCAAAATTTTGATAGGACTGATATTTAAAGATATACAAGACTTTAAAAATAACAATAGAATACATTTTCACCGCCGCCTCAGATTGTAGCATTGTTGTTCCTGCAGTAATTCCTATGTGCAAAATATAAAATTTTTGAGTAGAAAGAAAAAACGCAATTATTCATTCCATGGCAATGGTACATAGGAGATCGTGAATTCTTACATTTTCAAAGAAAGAAATATAATTACATATCACTGTTTAAGGTATTTGAAGGGTTCAGAACCATAGTGGGCCAAGCGCCATTTACTGAAGACGTAGAAAACATGGGTTAAAATTAAGTTATTACCATAATTCAATGGAACCATATAGCAAGTAATATAAAGTATAAACATTAAAACTAAAAGATATGTCAGTTTTCATTAAACTATGGTTGCATGTAATAATAACAATAAAAGAAACATGTTAAAGGAATTGTCATTGCACCAATGAGTGGTCTCCGGATCAAAATGATCGCATTTTAATTTTTTAAATGCAATTTAAATTAAGTAACATATTAAAGATTTATCCTTCTATCAAACACGAATGTTCCCTGGATCAAATGTCCTATTTTAATTATATGATTACTTTATCATCATCATCATCTGTGGTCATACAGCCCTTTTAGTTTAGCCTTGACCTCCTTAAGAATTGCCGCCCAATCTTCCCTCTCTAGGGCTCTCCGTCTCCATCTCTTAATTCCTGCTTTAACTAGATCATCCTGAACATCATCCAACCATCGTAGTTTTGGTCTTCCTGCTCTTCTTTTACCACTTAGCGTGGCATCTAGTAATCTTTTAGGAATATTATTATTGTCCATTCTGATAATGTGGCCCAGCCACTCCAGCCGTCTAATTTTTATATCAGTGACAATACTTGAATCTTTATATAGCTTTTGTAGTTCAGAATTGGTCCTAATTCTCCACTCTCCCTTATCATAAATAGGGCCATAAATTTTTCTTAAAATTTCCTTTCCCACGTATTTAAGATGGTTATTGCTCGTTCAGGTAGAGTCCAGGTTTCGCTTCCAAAAGTCACCGTAGGTTTAATAATTGTTTTATAAATCCTCACCTTCATTTTTTTGGAGATATATCTGGTTCTTATAATTTTATCTAATGCTCTGAGGCTTCGATTGCCAATGGCTATTTTATCCTTGATCTCAGTTAATATGTTGTTATCCTCGGTGACTATCGAGCCGAGATATCGGAACCTTGACACTTTCTCAAAAGTAACCTCATTTAAGACAACAGTTTTTACAGTATTGTCTCTCGTGGTTATGTTATTCATATACTTTGTCTTTGTTCTGTTAATATTTAAATTTGAAGCATTTGTCTCGTTATGTAG
Source organism: Periplaneta americana (assembly GCF_040183065.1). Lineage (NCBI taxonomy): Eukaryota > Metazoa > Arthropoda > Insecta > Blattodea > Blattidae > Periplaneta > Periplaneta americana. Next base: position 5,350,431 of record NC_091122.1, read on the forward strand.
CTGTTTGAGGACATCATCTAAGGATGACACATTCCGTGCAAATACAGCTACATCATCAGCAAAAGCAAAGTATTGAAACATTCTATTAAATATGGTTCCCCCTGGATTAATGGCAATCTTTCTAATAACTCGCTCTAGACCAATATTAAATAAGAGTGTTGATAAGGAGTCACCCTGTCTAATTCCATTATGAGTTATGAACTTTTCTGATAATTTATTCTGTATTTTAACTTTATTTTGTGTATTCATTAAGGTCATCTTGGTTAAGGCAATTAACTTTCTAGGGATTCCAAATTCTGCCATTGCATCAAATATATAATTCCTATTTATTGTATCAAATGCTTGTTTAAAATCAATATACAACTGGTGTAACGGTAAATTAAATTCATAAAATTTCTCTAAAATCATACGTAAGGAAAAAACCTGATCAGTCGTGGATCTTCCTTTACGAAAGCCACATTGGTAATCGCCAAGAGCTGATTCAGCGTATGGTTCAATATATTTAGATAAAATATTGGTAAAAATTTTATAGGTGACATTTAAAAGTGAGATTCCTCTATAGTTATTACATTCCAATTTACTGCCTTTTTTGTGTATAGGACATATAATGGCTACATTCCAATCATTAGGCATTTGTTCAAGCTGCCAAATATCAAGAATCAAATTATAGATATGTTTCCATAAAGCTCTGCCACCATGTTTTATTAGTGATTACTTTATATTTATTTCTAATAGGTGCAGCAGAGCGCACGGGTACGGCTAGTATATTTTATAAAAACATAAAATTTGATTTCAGTTAAGCCAAGTGACTGAGGACTGACATCACTTGCCTTAGTTAGTCAGCCACCACTGGTGGTATGGTACTTGCATCCTAGTCCCCTCACATCAGTAATTTCAAGTAGTGATAAAAAATGCCTTCCTACCTGAACTGTTGTTATCCAGCATACTAGAAGACTTCTTCTAATCCTCTTGCACAATCACCCTTGCATGTCGCTGGACGCCTGATGAATGCTGAACAAACAATCTTGCTTCTTCTCCTTATGTCTTGCAGACAAATAAGAAGAATATCCAGTTGGTCATCATCAGTGATGCTCTCAGATAACTCACGACCCTGACAGCTGCAAAAAAGCATAAATCATAAATAAAAAAGCTGCTCTTTATCGAAATGAACAACAGAGCAGTCTTGGAATCATGGTGATAATATTTAATTTATCCCCAACAAAATGGCGTCATAAAGGGAAGATCATGTTGCGTGGATATTTTACATTAAAATTATTGATGGAAAAACACCGGGAATTCAACTTAGAAACACATATTGCTTTCATAGATTTGGAAAAAGCATTTGATAGGGTGAACAGAAATAAATTATTAAATGTATTAGCCACAGACCATGTTCCACAACAACTTATAGCAAACATATATATCTATAAAACAAATCTAATTGCAGTAAGGTGTGACAATAAATTATCGCATTGGACAGAAATTCATACAGGAGTAAGACAAGGCTGCGGCCTTTCACCGTTGCTTTTTATTATATATATGAATCAAATAATTAGAGAATGGAAACAATTGCCTCATGGATATATACAACTCAATAGACATTTACAACTAGATTCATTACTTTTTGCAGACGATTTAGCTCTGGTGGCATCCTCAGAAGATGAATTACAACGTTCAATTTTTAATTTTAACAAAATTGGAATTAAATATGATATGAAAATCAATAAAGAAAAAACTAAAATTATGACCTTCTGCGGAAAATACCCTGTGCCTAGCAAAATATGTTTAGATAAAAAAATATTACAAAGGATAAATTATTTTACATATCTCGGATACACATGATCTCTTTTCGATGAAGTAAACATTTCACAGAAAATTTCTAAATACACCAAAACAATGGGAATAATAATTAACACCATTATGAAACCTTCCCTAGTACAAAGGCATACTAGAATTCGCCTATACAAGACCTTGGCGAGACCTGTACTTCGTTACGGAAGTGAGGCATGGACATTGAGGAAGAAAGACGAAAGCAGAATAACGGCTAATGAAATGAAATTTATGAGATATACAGCGGGATATATGAAATGGGATCACACACGCAATGAAGATGTAATGGAAGAATTACAACTAGAACCTGTAATTAATCACGTAAAACATTATCAGAACAGCTGGATAAATCATCTGCATCGCATGCAAAGAGATAGAATTCCAAAAGTCATGCTCCACTATCGTCCAAACGGGAAGAGATCTCTTGGTCATCCAAAGAAGCGCTGGATTGAAAATTCAATTGTGAGATCATAACAGACCATTTGGCCTAATACTTGAAGGGAAGAATAAGAAGAATTTATCCCCTCAAATCAGTAATTTCAAGTAGTGATAAAAAATGCCTTCTTACCTGCTATCCAGCATACAAAAAGACTTCTTCCAACCCTCTTGGATCATCATCCATGTCGCTGGACGCCTGATGAACGCTGAACAAACAATCTTGCTTATTCTTTTATGTGAAATCATCTGGTATCAGTGATGCTCTCAGATAACTCACCACTCTGACAGCTGGAAAAAAGCATAAATCTTAAATAAAAAACGTTGCTCTTTATTGAAATGAGCAACAGAGCAATCTTGGAATCATGGTGATAATAGTTAATATTAATTTATCTCCTCACATCAGTAATTTCAAGTAGTGATAAAAATGCCTTCCTACCTGAGCTATGTTGTTATCCAGCATACAAAAAGACTTCTTCTAACCCTCTTTGATCATCACCCATGTTGCTGAATGCCTGATGAACGCTGAACAAACAAATCTTGCTTATTCTTTTATGTGAGATCATCCGGCTGGTCATCATCAGTGATGATCTCAGATCACTCACGACCCTGACAGCTGGAAAAAAGCATAAATCGTAAATAAAAAACGTTGCTCTTTATAGTATTGAAATGAACAACAGAGCAATCTTGGAATCATGGTGATAATATTTAATATTAATTTATCTCCTCACATCAGTAATTTCAAGTAGTGATAAAAATGCCTTCCTACCTGAGCTATGTTGTTATCCAGCATACAAAAAGACTTCTTCTAACCCTCTTGGATCATCACCCATGTTGCTGAACGCCTGATGAACGCTGAACAAACAAATATTGCTTCTTCTTTTATGTGAGATCATCCGGCTGGTCATCATCAGTGATGATCTCAGATCACTCACGACCCTGACAGCTGGAAAAAAGCATAAATCATAAATAAAAAACGTTGCTCTTTATAGTATTGAAATGAACAACAGAGCAATCTTGGAATCATGGTGATAATATTTAATATATTGATTTATCTGCAAAAAGATCCAGTTACTTCGCACGAGAGCATAATCGGTCCATTATTCCTCTTTACTTATTGCTACTTCTTTAATGTTTCTCTTACATATTACATTTTCTCTTGTCCTCATGGACTGTTCATCTTGATTCGTTCTCTCAAGTGAATCAATACTGACTATAATAACAGCTTCATGAACTACTTTTCCTGGTTATAATATAATAAAGCTGAATGATTTGATCAAAGTGGGAGGTTTTTGGGTATCTATACCGTGTCCTGCATAGTAACCTACATCCAATGTTTCGGCTTCATTAATTGTAATTTATTTCATGCATTCTCGTTGGTGTCTACTTCTGTTGTTGCATTATATTCTGTTTTTATATGTTTTATGTAGCCAAATTCACGTTTCAAAACTGGTTCAATGAAAAGGCCTTATGACTTGAACTCTGTCAGGAGAAATAAAGCTACTACACTACTAAATTATCCACACTTATTTGCAAATTGGAATAACCAAGAATGTATTTAAAAATAGGCTTAAGGACTTTACTAATATACGGTAGTATATTATACACACTACTTAAAGTGTGTAATTGATATCTTGTTATTTGAAGTGTTCTATCAGTGAGGAAGTATGTTGTGTCAGTGAAGTCTATTGTGTAAGTGAAGTGTGTTGGTGTCAGTGAAGTGGCTGTGCAACGTATTTGAACAGTGAAATGTTTAGAAGTGTTAGTGAAATCAGGTAGAATCAGTGCAGTGAGTGAGTTGACAGCGAAATAAGTGTAGTGCTGATAGGTACTTGTGCAGATATGAACCTGTCAGACTCGTGGGTCTTAGTTGAGCTTAGGGTTAAGATACAAATTAGATTTACTTTAAATGTTATTTTAAGTGACCGTGCTTCATTTAATTTAGGATGCTCTTTGTTATTATTATTATTATTATTATTGTTTTTATTAGTTATGTTTATTTTAATTGTCATTATTGAGTGTAATTAGTTACCACTGCCACCGGGTATATACCCATTTGCAGTGTGAATAAATACATACAGACAAATCAAGTTCACAGAACATTTTACTGTCTACAAATGAATGCAATAAATCTTCTATAACTCGTAGTGGGTAATGTTGTTCAGTCAACAGTCCGAAGACAGGTCTGAACCTCACTAGTGATACCAAGAAGACACCACTTATGAGGCAACTAAGCCAGGAGATAATGGAGTAGGGTGGCCAGTTCCTTTCCCCCTTCATTACATACATCGCCGACTAGCTACATATTCCACTGAGCAGACTTCAGATGTATACAAACAATTGTTCTTCCTCTGACACATATCGTCAAGTGAAACGTACTGACTGATAATAATAGATGTACAGTATTTTAATTTACAGTTTTCAACTTAACCTTTACGTTCAGGTGCCATGTCTCTCGAAACAGTACAACTGATTGAAGTGAAGAGAATAATCCTACTAACCCTATCATGTGTCGAATACAATTTCACGATCGAGGAAACCTTGCACCCATCAGACAAGTTAAATTTTATGACTTTGTTTATCCACCCGTTTCCAGCTAACAAGGGATAGCTGGCTGGACTAGTGGTAGACTACGAGACCCTAATTGTCTTATTTCATGTTAAGGAACTTCTGTACAGTTCTCAAAACTAAATTTTCCATTTTTGTAACACATTAGGTGTTGAAATCCAAGTTCTGTCCGTAGTCAGGAGGTAAAGCAAGCTTTAGAACTGTGAAACAGCTGTTCGTGTCGGTGTCTGAGAGTGTACGTAAACGAGAGTTAAATTTATCATTATTTCTACATTATTTCAGTTGGGGCATAAAAATCTGTCCGTATATGAGGAGTGTCCGTAAGGAGAGGTTTCACTGTAGATATCAGCCAGAACCTCAATCAGAGGATAGTGCATAATGACCAACCTTCAATACTCTGTTCACTGAAGCTTTTAAATCAGTACAAACCAGTATAGTAGATATTCAGAATTCTTTTGTACATAAACCAGAGTGTGCTTTTCTATAGGACACGACACTAAAACTTCCAAGTTGAATTTGTGTAAGTTCTCCTGTGCGGGAATCTGTGACAGGTTAGGTTAGAAGAAAGGGCACATTCCTAGACAATTCCTACCTATAAACAAAGTATACCAAAACCCTAACCTAACAATCGTATATGCAAGACATACCTACAAAAAGCCTAATACCCAACTAACCTAACCTAATCTGTCACAAATTCTTATATGCAAGGCATACGAAAAGCCTAAACTAACCTAACCTGTCTGATTCCCGCACCTCTACGATTTTCGATCCTTATTTTCGGCGTGAAATTGGCTTCGACGTTGTTTTTTTTTTCTTTTACGATTTGTATGACTAGACTAGACGCCAAGGATGTAAAGAGGGGTACATAGCCTATTTTGCAACTTAATGAGGTAACGCCCGGGTTATGTCTAAGAGCATGTACCTAATTTCATTTCATTTAGTTCTAATCAAGGGCAGGGCTTTCACTGCAAACCCAACATTCTCCAATCTTTCTCATTTTCTGCCTTCCTCATGTACCTAATAATCCCATACCAGTACATTATGGAAGTCATTAATTATCAAGTTACCTGTACGGATGCCGTGATCACATATAACAGATTGTGGCCACTACTTCCACGGGATCAAAACGCATCCATAATTATTAAGTATTCATTCAAAACATTCATTTTAATGTTTTCAATACAGCAACATATAAATGACGACATCCATGATCACATATTTATTAGATTGATCATGTTATGAAATGGCAACATAACATATACGTAACATACATAATGGAGAACAACCACCAGGATCTCGAGTATCGAAAATGTATTTTTTGATAATAACCGTTAGATGGGAGTACAGTTGCAAGCTTACCAGTGCGCTCTATACTAGTTCACTGACAGTGTTGCCAACACATACATTTTATCCCCGTCAGTTTAACGTCAAAAAATCTGTCAATCTGTCAAAAATAATACCATCAAATATCTATATACAAATAAAAAGCAAATTTTAACACACCTTACCAATCTTGATTAAAATAATAATTCGTCAACTTCTGACTTGACTACGAGGAAATCTGAAACAGATTATTCCTTAACACGGTACGACATGGGCAGGACTCCTCAAAGAAAAAGTAAATTCCCCAAAACATTAGACAGTTAAAAATGACAGCCGCTACAAAAGTCAAAAGCGATGTAATTCGTAATTTTCCGTCAGAAAATCCGTCACCCGTCAAAGTCATTCTTTTCCCCTCCGCTACGTTGAAATTCCGTCAATTTTTACGGAATTTCCGTCCAGTTGGCAACACTGCTCACTGAAGCTTACTCCATGCAACTCCATCAGGATTATAACGTAACTATTTTACATCAGCTAGATGGTAGCATAGTGAAATTTATTAAATTTGTCTTGAAAATACATTAGGATCATCACTCAGGTTTTTTATTTTTCATCAAATTTTTCGATACAGTATTGAAATCATTAGGGTAATCTCCTGACTGTTCCTTATTAATCACTTTATGCTGAGAATTGAATTTGGTATTCCCAAGAAAATAGTTCGATTAATTAAAATGTGTCTCAGTGAAACGTACCGCAGAGTTCGTATAGGTCAGTTTCTATCTGATGCGTTTCCAATTCACTGCGGGCTAAAGCAAGGAGATGCACTATCACCTTTACTTTTTAACTTTGCTCTAGAGTATGCCATTAGGAAAGTCCAGGATAACAGAGAGGGTTTGGAATTGAACGGGTTACATCAGCTGCTTGTCTATGCGGATGACGTGAATATGTTAGGAGAAAATCCACAAACGATTAGGGAAAACGCGGGAATTTTACTTGAAGCAAGTAAAGAGATAGGTTTGGAAGTAAATCCCGAAAAGAAAAGGTATATGATTATGTCTCGTGACGAAAATATTGTACGAAATGGAAATATAAAAATTGGAAATTTATCTTTTGAAGAGGTGGAAAAATTCAAATACCTGGGAGCAACAGTAACAAATATAAATGACACTCGGGAGGAAATTAAACACAGAATAAATATGGGAAATGCCTGTTATTATTCGGTTCAGAAGCTTTTATCATCCAGTCTGCTGTCAAAAAATCTGAAAGTTCGAATTTATAAAACAGTTATATTACCGGTTGTTATGTATGGTTGTGAAACTTGGACTCTCACTTTGAGGGAGGAACAGAGATTAAGGGTGTTTGAGAATAAGGTCCTTAGGAAAATATTTGGGGCTTAAAGGGATGAAGTTACAGGAGAATGGAGAAAGTTACACAACGCAGAACTGCACGCATTGTATTCTTCACCTGACATAATTAGGAACATAATTAAATCCAGACGTTTGAGATGGGCAGGGCATGTAGCACGTATGGGCGAATCCAGAAATGCATGTAGAGTGTTAGTCGGGAGGCCGGAGGGAAAGAGACCTTTGGGGAGGCCGAGACGTAGATGGGAGGATAATATTAAAATGGATTTGAGGGAGGTGGGATATGATGATAGAGACTGGATTAATCTTGCACAGGATAGGGACTGATGGCGGGCTTATGTGAGGGCGGCAATGAACCTTCGGGTTCCTTAAAAGCCATTTGTAAGTAAGTAAGTAAGTAAGTAAGTAAACGACAACTATAGTCCCGTCGCTCTAATTTCCGGCAGCTAATCGCATTGTAGGTAGGCTACATTTAAACGTGTGCGTCTTGTGATTCGCTGATGAAGATGTTACGCATTTCCTAAGACTGGATAAATACTTAATATAATTGCCCGCCATTTTGGCTCTTTCGTTGGCTTTCGCAGAAAGCACACGAGGACGTTATTTGCCGCTCAATTACATTGCGTTCGATTTATTATCATAGGAGCTACGACATGATAATGTTTAACGGTGTAGCAAATAGATTCCTCGTATGGTAGCTCGGCAACGAAAGAACAAAAATGGCGAACGATACTACGTACCTAGACTTTATAGAGCCTTCACTTCCTAAGACGTAAGCAAAGAGGAGGAGTCACGCCGGGAATAACAGCGTCGCGACTAGAGATGGAAACACAGCTGCAAGCTCCATGGTGTATAGAACTAGATGTTAAAAATGTTACGTTTTATTTAACGACGCTCGCAACTGCAGAGGTTATATCAGCGTCGCCGGATGTGCCGGAATTTTGTCCCGCAGGAGTTCTTTTACATGCCAGTAAATCTACTGACATGAGCCTGTCGCATTTAAGCACACTTAAATGGCATCGACCTGGCCCGGGATCGAACCCGCAACCTTGGGCATAGAAGGCCAGCGCTATACCAACTTGCCACCCAGGTCGACTATAGAACTAGATCCGAAGGTAGATGTTACTGTGACCTTGCTATATAGGTCCGACAACCTCTATTTTTTTTTACACGATTTTCAACAGATTTGCGATATTATTCTCTGCTAATAACAATAATTGTTAATTCGTCCAATAGACTCATTGTCATTACCATCTAATTGTTTTATTTTTTTTTTTTTGCACATTTCATTGTCTTCATAAATATCTCATGCTGATCTTCGGTACTTTATATAAAAATTCCGTTCTCTAGCACAATCTATCGTTGTCCAGTCAAGTAGAATAGATTTGTAATGACTCCAACGAGTAGGCTACCCTTCTCGCACCCGACTATGAATTCCTTTCTCATTGAAGCGATACAAAATGAGTCCGAAAAATTAAATTTCCTTACCCAAATTACACAAAGAAGTTAAATTGTTAATATTTGCTGGTCTGGAACATGGTTCCTATGTAACAAGTTATCCATTAGATTTATTATCAGTAAAATATCAGTTAATGAAAAATGCTACACACTTAGATTTTTTTAATTTTATTTGGTTATTTTACGACGCTGTATTAACATCTAGGTTATTTAGCGTCTGAATGATATGAAAGTGATAATGCCGGTGAAATGAGTCCGGGGTCCAGCACCGAAAGTTACCCAGCATTTGCTCGTATTGGGTTGAAGGAAAACCCCGGAAAAAACCTCCACCAGGTAACTTGCCCCAACCGGGATTCGAACCCGGGCCATCTCGTTTCGCAGCCAGACGCGCTAACCGTTACACTCCACAGGTGTGGACTTAGCACTTAGATGATAAATTAAATACAGGATGTATAAAAAAAAGATGGCGCAAACTTACACGGTTGAAAGTGCATGATAATAGAACCAAAAAGTTCCAGTAAACATGGGTCCAAAAACGACACGTTTGCGAGAAAATTACGATTGTATGGTTACAAGCCGCCACTGACTTCATTCTAAACAAATTTGTAAAAATTAATTTGAAATTTAGAATATACCATTAATTTTTTTTATGTGATTCATTTTCTCTGAAGCGCTGATGGACCCTTGTAAATGTATGACTTTCGGGATGTCTATGTTTCTTGGTACAAGTAGGTCTATACAGCCTCCCCTGCATTGCCTGTAGCCCTACCATACATGAAATGCATGTCAGCATACTCTTCGTTACTGTAAGGTTCCATTGTTAACTACAGTACAGCATAACTAGCACTCTGCAGACAAGTGACGTGAATGATACCTTTAGAGACCGTGTACTGTCTCCATCCTGTGTGTTTTGCGTGTATGGTTTGATTACAATTCCACCTCTCGGCAATGTTCAGTTTTGTGAACAAAGAGCATAAGACCGCTTCTAGTGCGCAATTTGTTACTAACTAGGACGATATTTACAATAAAGTCAGTGGCGGCTTGTAACCATACATTCGTAATTTTTATCGCAAACGTGTCGTTTGCGAACCCATGTTTACTGGGACTTTTTTTGCTTCTACAGGGACATCATTTTATTTTTACTAACATTTTTAATACTAACCTGGCTATATCTTTAGAGAACCGGAAACACAGTTTCCTGCCCTCTTCCACGACTGTAGTTCGATGATACTGGCGTAAAACACAAACAAATCACTCTACTAGGTATAGGAGGGAAGAAAAGTAGTTCATCCATTTACGTAAACTAGGAAATATCGTGATTTTGAGTGCGATAACTTTCATTAGGTTTTTGTTTAATCAAAATACAGTACTGTATTAAGAATAAGTGTTTTTACTCACGAACTGAGTTATCCATGCGGACGTATTCATTATGCAGTGTATATTATACTGTCTACAGCACATTAGCGTACAATGTAGAGAATGAAGTTAAATTGAAAAATAATCATAATATGGATATTTAAACACATTTTTGAAAATGGTGGCCGTTCATTTCGATACAAGCTTCAGTTCTTTTGTGCATATTATCGCACTATAGATTATTGCATCTAATTCCAATTGCCAGTTTCGTCCTTCATACTAGTAACTCGTGTTGAAATAATTCTGTACCTACCTACTCTATAAAAGAGTACCTTACGTACTGTAAATTCAATCTTCACTTCTGCCCGATCCGAAAAGATAAAATTACTCAGACATGCTATCTACTCTCCGTCCAAGTGGTTATGCCACAGGATCGTAGAAAGGGAATAAATCACGTGACATTTAATTACTTATGAGGCCCTTTTATTTAAGTTATTTTAAACAGTTGTATAATATTACATAGACGTCCAATTCCTAACAGAAATTAATGTTTTCAGAAAAGAGCTAAGACAGCCCAGCCACTAGCTTTTACAGAGGGGCGAATAGAAGCAGGTGGGGGAAATAGGGATACGACGTAGGCAAACGGACAGGACCTTTGCGAAAATATGATTCAATATTGAAAGCTCTTTCGTCACTGGAAAACGCGAACATATTTCTGGAACGTACTATACTCACTAACTCAGTGCTGTTTATTACAGTATATGCGGCCTTGATTCTGTGTGGACAGTTGGAACTTCATCAGTAGAAGGGATGGGAGTGAAGTACATTCAAAAACTCAGGTACAATAAAAACTGAAGTAAAAATAAAATGATGTCCCTGTATTATCGTGCACTTTCAACCGTGTAAGTTTGCGCCATCCTTTTAGGTACACCCTATATACACGATCACAATAGCATCATGGAAAATACGCTGTGTGCCTTGAGATGTTGGACTGAAGTTTGATCAGTGGTGTACAGTGGAACCTCACTATTTCGGAAAGGAAAATCCAGTCTAAATCAGCGGAAGTCCACGTGTTTCACTGGAAGAGAATTAATTATTCGACAATTGAAATATGATATTTTATAATTCTTTACTTACCAATTTAGTGATTAATCATATTCTGTGTCCTCTTCTCATCATTTGGTGAGGCAGTGTCAGGTAGCCATCTCATCTTAAATTATGGGTGGAAGCAAGCTGCCAAAATAGTTCAATTTGCTTCTGGGGTCAGATCAAACATCGCTTTAAATCTTGATGAAAGCGAACTTATTAGGATTGGAGTTACTTGGAATAGATGTCGTAGATTACTAGATAACAGAATATGTAATCTGTTTCTGAGGGAAATTAATGTGGACAAAAGTTGGCCGTGATAGCACGTCTTCTCATTTTGCATAAAATCAAGGGCTACGGCAATGGGTTTCAGAACTGCACAATATTCTTCAAGGTACCGAAACTCAACAACTTTGAAGGTTGGCAATCCCAGTTTTTCACATATACTGTTTATATCATGTTTGAATTACAATATTTGAGAAATTGAGCCATAAAGAGAATTCCATCGAGTTGGGCAAGGAAACTTTAATGAATATTTCAAGACGTCTGATATAATTTCTGAGGATTTGGGTCTCCTAGACGCATTCCATAATGCTGAACATTTAGCAAGTATACATCTTGATTACACAACTTTTAACACTGTATCACTTCGGAATATCATGGTAAGACTTTCCTGTGTTAAATTTCAACGTACCATGTTAACATGTTTCGACCTATTTATGGGTCGTCTTCAGAACTGGTCGTTGTTGGTCTTGGCGCCACTTGTTCTGTTTCCTGTGAGGGTGTGTTCCTATGGTATAGTGTAGAGTCAAAGAGTGTGTGTGTTTTGAAGTTGAGTTGTGTGTTGAGAATTCCGTTGGGGTGTGTTTTCGTGGTCTGTATATTTCATATTGTTCTAGTATGTTTAGTTTCTGGCTTTTTGGTTGGATGTGCACCATTCCCATGTCTGTGTTGATGTCTCTGTAGGTGTGGTTAGCATTTGTGATGTGTTCTGCATATGTGGAGGTGTTTTGTAATTTTGTTATGGCTGTGATTTGTTCTTTGGAACGTGTTTGAAACGATCTGCCTGTCTGTCCTATGTAGAAGTTGTTGCAGGTGTTACATTTGAGTTTGTATAAGCCTGTGTGGTTGTATTTGTTTGTTTGTGTTGTTTGTGTGTTGAGATGTTTTTGTAGAGTGTTATTTGTTCTGTATGCGATGTTGTAATTTAATTTCTTGAATGAGGTTGCAATTTTGTGTGTGTTTTTGTTTTTGCATGTTAGTGTGGTGATGTGGCGCCAAGACCAACAAGATGACCCATAAACAGGTCGAAACATGTAAATGAGATACGTTGAAATTTGACACAGGAAAGTCTTACCATACATATTCCGAATTTAGCGAGTGTTGGGTGATGGATCCTTGATTCTGATGGAGATTTCTTTATGGCATTAAGGAAATCAGTTGTGGCAAGAAAACTAAGTGTATGGCTAGCACACCTGAAATGGGCAGGCAAATAAGACAAAAGTTCATTCTTCAAATCCAAATCCAAAACTTGGACAAGAAAAAGAAAAAAAAGTATTTTGAATATTTGAAATACAAAATACATCAATTTTATGTATTTCAATACAAAATATTTTCGAAAACCCTTACAAAATACAAATGTATTTCAAATACTGCCCAGCCCTGGGTGGGGTGTGTTCATGATTGTGTCGAAAAGAGTGTGTGTTTTGAAATGGAGTTGAGTGTTCAGGATGGGATGTGGGTGTGTTTTGAAATTGAGTTGAGTGTTCAGGATGGGATGTGGGTGTTTTGAAATTGAGTTGAGTGTTCAGGATGGGATGTGGGTGTGTTTTGAAATTGAGTTGAGTGTTCAGGATGGGATGTGGGTGTTTTGAAATTGAATTGAGTGTTCAGGATGGGATGTGGGTGTGTTTTGAATGAGTTGAGTGTTCAGGATGTGATGTGGGTGTGTTTTGAAATTGAGTTGAGTGTTCAGGATGGGATGTGGGTGTTTTGAAATTGAGTTGAGTGTTCAGGATGTGATGTGGGTGTTTTGAAATTGAGTTGAGTGTTCAGGATGGGATGTGGGTGTTTTGAAATTGAGTTGAGTGTTCAGGATGGGATGTGGGTGTGTTTTGAATGAGTTGAGTGTTCAGGATGTGATGTGGGTGTGTTTTGAAATTGAGTTGAGTGTTCAGGATGGGATGTGGGTGTTTTGAAATTGAGTTGAGTGTTCAGGATGGGATGTGGGTGTGTTTTTGTGCGTTTATAAATTCCATATTGTTCTAGGGTGTCAAGTTTCTGGTTTTTTGGCTGGATGTGTAGTATTTCCATGTCAGTGTCTATGTTGCTGTAGTTGTGGTTGGAGTTTGTGATGTGTTCTGCGTAAGTTGAATTGTTGTGTGGTTTGGTTATGCTGTGATATGTTCCTACTAATGTGTCTGAAACCTTTGGGGAGGCCGAGACGTAGATGGGAGGATAATATTAAAATGGATTTGATGGAGGTGGGATATAATGATAGAGAATGGATTAATCTTGCTCAGGATAGTGACCAATGGCGGGCTTATGTGAGGGCGGCAATGAACCTCTGCATTCCTTAAAAGCCAGTAAGTAAGTAAGTAAGTAAGTAAGTAAGTAAGTAAGTAAGTAAGTAAGTAATGTGTTTGATTAATTAAAATGTGTCTCAGTGAAACGTACAGCAGAGTTCGTATAGGTCAGTTTCTGTCAGATGCGTTTCCAATTCACTGCGGGCTAAAGCAAGGAGATGCACTATCACCTTTACTTTTTAACTTTGCTCTAGAGTATGCCATTAGGAAAGTTCAGGATAACAGAGAGGGTTTGGAATTGAACGGGTTACATCAGCTGCTTGTCTATGTGGATGACGTCAATATGTTAGGAGAAAATCCACAAATGATTAGGGAAAACACGGGATTTTACTGGAAGCAAGTAAAGAGATAGGTTTGGAAGTAAATCCCGAAAAGACAAAGTATGTGATTATGTCTCGTGACGGAAATATTGTGCGAACTGGAAATATAAAAATTGGAAATTTATCTTTCGAAGAGGTGGAGAAGTTCAAATATCTTGGAGCAACAGTAACAAATATAAATGATACTCGGGAGGAAATTAAACGCAGAATAAATATGGGAAATGCCTGTTATTATTCGGTTGAGAAGCTTTTATCATCCAGTCTGCTGTCAAAAAATCTGGAAGTTAGAATTCATAAAACAGTTATATTACCGGTTGTTCTTTATGGTTGTGAAACTTGGACTCTCACGTTGAGAGAGGAACATAGGTTAAGGGTGTTTGAGATTAAGGTTCTCAGGAAAATATTTGGGGCTAAGAGGGATGAAGTTACAGGAGAATGGAGAAAGTTACACAACACAGAACTGCACGCATTGTATTCTTCACCTGACATAATTAGGAACATTAAATCCAGACGTTTGAGATGGGCAGGGCATGTAGCACGTATGGGCGAATCCAGAAATGCATAGAAAGTGTTAGTTGGGAGGTCGAGACGTAGATGGGAAGATAATATAAAAATGGATTTGAAGGAGGTGGGATATGATGATAGAGAATGGATTAATCTTGCTCAGGATAGGGACCATGGGCTTATGTGAGGGTGGCAATGAACCTCCGGATTCCTTAAAAGCAAGTAAGTATGTAAGTAAGTAATGTGTTTGAAACGATCTTCCAGTCTATCCAATGTAAAAGTCGTTGCAACTATTGCATGATAGTTTGTATACTCCTGTTAAGTTGTATTTATTTGTGTGTCTTATCTGTGAGTTAAGATGTTTTTGTAGTGTATAACAAAGAAATACACACACTATCATACACAGCACAGAAAAATGGATACAACCCCAACATAATAGACATCATAAGAAAGACTAAACGCAAACAAGAAAACGCTGAAAACAAGAACACATACAAAATTGCATTATCATTCAAGAAACTAAAATACAACATTGCATACAGAACTCAGAACACATTACAGCAATGACTGTATAGAAACAGGAATACTTACAAAAATAGAAATGTATGGTACCAGCACACAATCCAGCGATGAAGACTATTAGAGTAGATGCCAGTTTGGAAGGCGGTCGGCTGCTAGCGTTTGCGTCGAGAGAGACAGATAGTGAGAGAAAGGCAATGTACAGCATTGCCACATCGTACTTCGCATGCGCGCAATACAAGTAGCTGAGGAGAGAATTTCAATTTTAAAAAGACAATAATGACCTTAGCCGTTGATTACTACAAGCATGACAAACCTTTTATCAGGACATTATCAAATCTTAAGTTCTATTAATAATGCTTATACGAAGTTTAAGATTTTTATATGCGGTATTATTATTATTATATTATTATTATTATTATTATTATTATTATTATTATTATTATTATTATGTTATCACACAGTTTTAATACGAAATGTATACAGTGTATTACTAGAAAAAAATGATACACTATTTAAGTAGAAATTGTATTTAGGTCTGTTTCTAGGCGCAAATTATTTTAGCTAGTTAAATACCGTCAACCGGGTATACTTTACACAAGGGGGGTAACTTTACACATTTCTAGAAAAATGTTTAGAAGGCAGCACATAACAGACAATGTGTAGCAACTCCGTGGAACTGATTCTATGTGACAACAGCACATATATGTGGTACACTGAATTGTGTGCCATTATTAAAACTGTTATACACCATTTTTCTAGAAATGTATAAAGTATACTTGGTCGACGGTCCCTTAAAACAATAACTACGAGTACCATGTTATATTGTCACATTTCAGTCACATTTAATATAAATTAGGATTTAATAAATATTCAGTACCTGGTTTTAATCGAAGTCGCTGATTCCCTCATCAGTCCCGTCAGATTCTTCAGATTCGGATTCTCGAAGGTGCATATCTAATACTGTACATCGCAGCACAATTTTATTAAAATCATCTAATTCAGAGACTGTTTTTTCACGACGAGGATGTTTTCTAGAAGAACGAAACATGGCAGTTCCGCTCACATTAAAAGATTTGTTTCCTTCACTAACAATTGAAGACCTCCCTCAAAGAACGTCGTATATCAACGGCTTTTGCATATGATATACAACGTTCTTTGAGGGAGGTCTTCAATTCTTTGTACGGTTCGCAAACCCACACCACATCCTTCTGCAGTCGTTTTCTGCGCGTTGGCAACGTTGCGGCCAGCACCATGATGTCCGGCAGAGTTCTGCTTGTTAATGTTTTTAAAATAATTACACACCTTAAACACTATTTCCCGCGCCTGCCTGTGCAGTACTTGTCTTTTTATAGTATCTCCTTCCATTTATTTATCTTACACATACACAGTACAGATATGGACAAATTATTAGATTAAAATGTTTTCTTGCAAACATAATATAATTCATCATACCAACTCTCAATATAATTCACAGAGTCTCTATTGTTGTAAATATGATTGTTTATATATTGTGGTATATTTTTCCAATGGTTAAGTATATTTTTTCTGGCTATGTTGGTACTACTGATGTTTTAATTATATACTGCAGAAGATATTCTCCCATGGCCTTCAAGGAGACCGGACATGAACGAAATTGAAAATATGTGATCTATACTGAAGAAGAAAGTGAACAAAAAGAGGCTTGCAACAAAACATGGACTCATTTAAGCACTGTCTTATATCTGGATAAATGTTGCTGATATTCAAAGAAAGTATCAAACTTTGGTTTCCAGCATCCCTGACAAAATCCACGTGTTAATAAAGTATATGGGAATGTTCACAAAATATTAGTAACCTCCAGACTCAATTTTCTGTTCATTATATCTGTGCAAAATACATTTTTGTTCATTATTTCTACCAATAAATACAGCTTCGTTGCACATATAATTAATTTAGTCTAATAATTTGTCCACGTCTGTATGTTAGTTTTACTTATTTGATGTTTTAAAACACTCACACGTGAACAAAGTAACTCGAGAAGCACTTGTTACTGACTGATTCTGATTGGTTCTCCTTTTCAAGCTTGTGACGTCACATGCCATACAGGCTACGGCGCATCTAGTAGCCGTCCGCCTTCCGAATTGCCGTCTAGTAGACTTTCGACCATTATTATATTTAATGGTATTAAACAGCGAACGACAGTCGAAAGCAATAAATTAAGTCCTGCTGTAGAGAGAAATAGTGAAATGATGTTGCAGCCACAAATTCCACTTTGAACTCAAGTCTCTGGAGCAGAAAACGGGAGCTGTATTCTTGTAAAATGTTGTTGTTGTTTTCTAATGCCAGGCATTTGACAATAAAGTCATTTGACCTCTTCCACTCCAGTATTTGAAAATGGCAAGTTGTAGCTGATTTAAGTGAACACCATATTTTAACGCTTTGGTGGCTACTTCAT
This sequence comes from Periplaneta americana, assembly GCF_040183065.1. Lineage (NCBI taxonomy): Eukaryota > Metazoa > Arthropoda > Insecta > Blattodea > Blattidae > Periplaneta > Periplaneta americana. The sequence goes on from NC_091122.1 coordinate 5,368,213, forward strand.
TCACACACAACCCCCAGAATGTCTGGAGGACCACACCTGCTGTTGGTCGACGGGTCCATTGGACCTAGCTGGGAGATCTTGTTGATCACCAGCTTTCCCTCCTTAAGCCACTGGAGGACGATTTTAATGCCATAGGAGGTCAGCACTAGGAACAGAAAAGTAGAAAGAGGAGGAAGGAAAGGGAAATGAACCCCTAGGCCTCGAATGCTCTAATGCCGTCAGGGTTGAAGAAAGTAAGAGTTGAGTCAGAGGACTGGATAGGAAAGGGTAAAGAGGGAATTAGGTATTGCATAGAGGAAAATTATACCAAATTCAGTCATTAACTCATCAAGCTGACCAGTGCTAATTGATGAGTAGCTCCTCCCTTTAGTTCAGCTCGTAAAATTATGCTTACTAACAGCTGCACCACGGGAAGGTAGGGATGGGACATTAGGCATTTGTCCAGGTTGGTTCCTTAAAGCCTTCATTTGGAAGGATTAATGGCTCTCCCCCCTGTATCCGACAGATACTCTTTTGCAGCCTCTTGTAAAATGTAAAGGAAAGGAAAGAAAGACGGATAGAGGGATTAGAAACCAATATAATGGATAGTACAAAACTTTTACCATTTCAAACTTTATTTTATTTTAGAACTTTTATAAATATGTAAAAGGTGTGAGATAAAACTTTTACTAACAATGTAAAACACCAAGAGTGATTGTCTTCTAAGTAAGAGTAAAAACTGTCTTTGTGCAAAGAGAGAAGAGATATGAGGATGAAATCATTTCAATCGTGTTCTAAAATATATGTATATCATTAAAAACACATACAAATACTTCAGCTAATCATATGTCGAAATAAAGTTGTGCTTTAACAATGTAATCCAAAACCAAGAACAACGGATATGTATGTACATGGTGTGCATCTCTTATCAAATGGATCGCTTTGGCTTATGTAACAACAACAATAACAATTGTAAACTTCCATTGTCGTAAGTATCATGGGAAAATTTTCATAAAGCCTTACATTTGTAGAAGAAAGAACTAGTTGCAATCCACATGCCGTAACAACAACAAATATTATTAATCTTTAACTGGTCCCAGGCAAAATATGAGAAAAAACTCTATATGCAACTTTATTTTACAAAGTATTCTTTTAAAAATCTCACCATGAATATTTTTGATTATATACGTATTACTATTTTTCAATGCCCCCTATTGTCCAGAGAGCTTCTTTACAATTCAAAATGGCCCCCTTGAACCATCTGAACGTCCTGGACAAGAGAAGACACAATATTTTGCAGCAAGCAATAATAATGAGATGGAAATTGTAAATCGTAGCTGAACTTCATTAAAAATGTTTAAACATTATATAGAAAGTATGATTGGCCATATAATTAACTGAATCAAGGCCTTCTGATGTAATCTGTTACATAATGACATTATGGACCAGAGATTATAGTTCAGACACACACGTCTGCGGTAAATACATATTTTTAATACAAAATCTTGTGCTACTGGTGAGACCCATCATTATAACACCACAGTCTAGTATATACAGTCACGAAGCTCAATACGTAGGGAATATGCATCCATAGATAGTTGCTAACCACTAGGATCGCTACTATCGCTTCATCACAGACAATGCAAAATACATAGGTTGGATAAAAAGTAATGGCAACACTGCTGTCACGTGACGATGGTGCGTTCGAGAGCTGCCAGCTGTGTGGACATGAACAAGGACTGTTAGATGAGTTAGTGCAGCTAGCGGCGACAGTACTCTGTCAATCTACTGCAGTGTGTAGAATGTTGACTTTCATAGGGATAGTGCGAGCGCCCTAAGACCATGTTTACAAAACTAGAGCAACGTTCCTGGATCAAAATTGAAGTGGCACGAGGTCATAGTGCACAAGAATGTTTTCAGGGACTGCGTGAAGCATATGCCGATGCAGCGTTGCCATATCGCACAGTGGCACGATGGTTTATCGCACAGTGGTGCGATGGGTTAAAGCATTTCGGGAAGGCCTTGTTGGAAGTGCTGTGAAAGTGATGTTCATTGTGGCGTATGACATTGATGGGGTAATACTGCACCATGCTGTACCTCCAAGGCAGACAGTAAATGCGGACTACTACTGCAGGTTCCTGCAGCATCACCTTCGTCCGGCCCTCAGGAGAAAACGACGACACTTGGGGGTACAGAACCCCATCATTCTTCATGATAATGCAAGGAGTCACACCGCTGCTGCTGTCAAGGATCTCTTGCGTCGCTGGTAATGGGAGATTCTGGAACATCCTCCGTACTCACCCGATATGACCCATGCGATTACGATCTTTTCACCAAAGTGAAAGAACCACTGCGAGGGACCCAGTACAATACCAGAGATGAACTTATCCGTGCTTTAGGGAGGTCAATACGGAACATCAACAAAGATGGACGCGCTGATGGTGTACGACGCCTTCCAAACATTTGGCAAAAGGTAATAAATAAGGAGGGCGACTATACAGAAGATACATAAATGTTGTACCCCTGTGAATAAAGCCATGTCAGAAATATCGAACTGTTGCCATTACTTTTTATCCAATGGTACAGTCTATTGTTCTAGTAACCTCAACAACTCAAGCTTCGTGACTGTATATACTAGAGTGTGATAATATCATGAAAAACACATTGTTGATAATAAAGGACAAAAGATCGTTGAACTCCTTCATAACAGTTGTTGTTGGCAATTTTAAAACATTTAACTTTTTTATTGAGATATCAAAAAATATATATATTGTTTCAGTGAAGATCATTTCACATTGATATTTTTCAGTGGTAGTTATTTTAACTGTCAATGCTTTCTTTCCTTAAGATATGGAAAGTACTCATATCGAGAATGAAAAACTAATGTAAAAAACATGGGTTTCAAAATGTCATATTTATCACAATGGGGTGGACATAATATCCCACCAACATATCACAATTTTTTCACATCAATTTAATTATGCTAAATCCCTAAGAAATAAATTACTTTGTAATTATATACTAGTAACTACTGTTCCTTATTGCATACAGTACTGCTACGTCATAACATTCCTGATTTGCTTACACATTGTCCCGTATTAAAACTTTTGGACAAAATTCGATTATATTTTACCTGATGATCAGAAAAATCATACCAAACATAATTTTCAATTCCTGGCGGCTACTAAATGTTGTTATGTTATGTTTTATTTAACGACACTCGCAACTGCAAACGTTATATCAGCGTCGCCAGTGTGCCGGAATTTTGTCCCGCAGGGGCTACTAACTGAACATCAAGTCCTATATTAAAACTTTTGGACAAAATTCGATTATATTTTACCTGAAGATCAGAAAAATCATACCAAACATTATTTCCAATTTCTGGCGGCAACTAACTGAACATCAAGTATGGTTTTAAAACTTTTGGACAAAATTCGATTATATTTTACCTGATGATCAGAAAAATCATACCACACATGATTTTAAATTTCTACACGCTACTAACTGAACATCATAAAAATCACACCAAACATAATTTTCAATTTCTGGCGGCTACTAAATGAATTTCAAATCTCATGTTAAAACTTTTGGACAAAATTAGATCATATTTTATCTGATGATTAGAAAAATCATACCAAACATAATTTTCAATTTCTGGCAGCTACTAAATGAACATCAAGTGTGACATTAAAACTTTTGGACAAAATTCGATTATATTTTAGCTGATGATCAGAAAAATCACACCGAACATAATTTTCAATTTCTGGCGGCTACTAAATGAACATCAAGTCTGACTTTAAAACTTTTGGACAAAATTCGATTATATTTTACCTGATGATCAGAAAAGACATACCAAACATAATTTTCAATTTCTGGTGCCTACTAAATGAACATCAAGTCCTATGTTAAAACTTTTGGACAAATTTCGACTATATTTTACCTGATGATTAGAAAAATCATACCAAACATGATTTTCAATTTCTGGCAGCTACTGAACATCAAGTCTGATATTAAAACTTTTGGACAAAATTCGATTATATTTTACCTGATGATCAGAAAAAACATACCAAACATAATTTCCAATTCCTACAGGCTACTAACTGAATATCAAGTTCCGTATTAAAACTTTTGGACAAAATTCGATTATATTTTACCCGAAGATCATAAAACTCATACCAAACATAATTTTCAATTTCTGGCAGCTACTAACTGAACATCAAGTATGGTTTTAAAACTTTTGGACAAAATTCGATTATATTTTACCTGATGATCAGAAAAATCATATCAAACATAATTTTCAATTTCTGCAGGCTACTAATTGAATATCAAGTCCTGTATTAAAACTTTTGGACAAAATTCGATTATATTTTACCTGATGATCAGAAAAATCATACCAAACATGATTTTCAATTTCTGCATGCTACTAACTGAACATCAAGTCTTATATTAAAACTTTTGGACAAAACTCGATTATGTTTTACCTGATGATCAGAAAAATCATACCAAACATAATTTTCAATTCTGCAAGCTACTAACTGAACATTAAGTTCAAGTCTCTATTTCTATACCCAATTCATTAGTTTATTAATTCCCCTTGGTTAAAGAAAGAATTGGACCTTCATATGTTGTGAAATATATGAAACATACTGTACCTAATTATTAATGTAGGAAATAGAAATTTGTGTGTCACACTGAACATTGGTATTGCTATTATGGTAAATCAAATTCCGATGTGAGCCAACGTCAGTGATATTTAAAACTAAAACAGAAAAAATGATTAAAAAAAAACTGATTTTTTTCCAGACATTCGACAGATATACGCAAATACATGAATTAAAATTTCAACATATATTCGTCATTTAAATGTAGCATAAAAGATAGTAATGCCTGTAAAATGTCGAAGTATTAAGATGTTATCTTAGACATCTATTGCTTGTAATCTCTGCTCTTAATTCTTCGGATTATCAGAAGGCCTTGACATATATAGATAACCCACAAGAGTGAATAACATATGGATACAGCAACCCCTGGAGAAGCCCATATTAAAATGCTTACACATTGAGATTAAAAAGACACGGGAAATGAGAGTGGAGGGGACTGTAGGAACTGTATCACGGAACTCAAGTGCAGGAATCAGGAAGGAGCCTCACCGCTCCTCAGGCATGCCGTCACTGGTCTTGTTGCCAACAGCACCCTCTGGTGACGTCATCTCTCTCAGTGCAGGCAATGTTCCCTCCACGGAAAGCTTCCTGTGAACAGAGACACAAAGTTTGGGTAAAAAAAAAATTAGCTAGCTTTAATTATACTGCCTCAGGTTGCGGATCGAGGAGATGGCCTCCAGATATGTAGGGTAGCTGTGAATATATTGAATAAGCAGTCGCAGACAGCCGATGAGGAGTGGTCCTCCACCTTGGGGGTTGGGCGAAGAGCTAACGACCCATCACCGTAAAAAACAGATTGTTACGAAACCTTCAAATAAGCCTCGGAATGGGACTGATTCTCTGGTACGACCACAGAAAAGTTTTATATGATATTCTTATTAAATTTGGTATTCCCAAGAAACTAGCTGGATTAATTAAAATGTGTCTCTGTGAAACGTACAGCAGTCCGTATAGACCAGTTTCTATCTGATGCTTTTCCAATTCACTGCGGGCTAAAGCAAGGAGATGCACTATCACCTTTACTTTTTAACTTTGCTCTAGAGTATGCCATTAGGAAAGTCCAGGATAACAGAGAGGGTTTGGAATTGAACGGGTTACATCAGTTGCTTGTCTATGCGGATGACGTCAATATGTTAGGAGAAAATACACAAACGATTACGCAAAACACAGAAATTTTACTTGAAACAAGTAAAGAGATAGAATTGGAAGTAAATCCCGAAAAGACAAAGTATAAGATTATGTCTCGTGACGAGAATTTTGTACGACATGGAAATATAAAAATTGGAAATTTATCCTTTGAAGAGGTGGAAAAATTCAAATACCTGGGAGCAACAGTAACAAATATAAATGATACTCGGGAGGAAATTAAAAACATAATAAATATGGAAATGCCTGTTATTATTCGGTTGTGAAGCTTTTATCATCCAGTCTGCTGTCAAAAAATCTGAAAGTTAGAATTTATAAAACAATTATATTATCAGTTGTTCTTTAGGGTTGTGAAACTTGGACTCTCACTTTGAGAGAGGAACACAGGTTAAGGGTGTTTGAGAATAAGGAGCTTAGTAAAATATTTGCAGCTAAGAGGGATGAAGTTACAGGAGCATGGAGAAAGTTACACAACGCAGAACTGCACGCATTGTATTCTTCACCTGACATAATTAGGAACATTAAATCCAGACGTTTGAGATGGGCAGGGCATGTAGCATATATGGGCGAATCCAGAAATGCATATAGAGTGTTAGTTGGGAGGCCGGAGGGAAAAAGACCTTTGGGGAGGCTGAGATGCAGATGGGAAGATAATATTAAAATGGATTTGAGGGAGGTGGGATATGATGTAGAGACTGGATTAATCTTGCTCAGGATAGGGACCGATGGCGGGCTTATGTGAGGGCGGCAATGAACCTCCAGGTTCTTTAAAAGCCAGTAAGTAAATAAGTAAGTAGTAAGTATTATTATTATTATCATCATCATCATCATTATTAAATTAAAGCAAACTGTTTTTTAACATGTCACAGATTACACTATGAAAACCAATTTAATTTAATCCAATTTATTTTAATGTATTTAACTTATTGTAATTTTATTAATTTAATTCTAGTTTAAAATTTATTTCAACTCAATTGAATTTCAATTTCATTTACTTTAATTTAATGTAATTTATTTGTTCTTTATTTAAATTTAATACTTTTTATACAATTTACTTGAATTTATCTTCATTTAATTTTCTTTCATTTAATGTAATTTATTTGTTCTTTATTTAAATTTAATACTTTTTATACAATTTACTTGAATTTATTTTCATTTAATGTAATTTATTTGTTCTTTATTTAAATTTAATACTTTTTATACAATTTACTTGAATTTATGTTCATTTAATTTTCTTTCATTTAATGTAATTTATTTGTTCTTTATTTAAATTTAATACTTTTTATACAATTTACTTGAATTTATCTTCATTTAATTTTCTTTCATTTAATGTAATTTATTTGTACTTTATTTAAATTTAATACTTTTTATACAATTTACTTGAATTTATGTTCATTTAATTTTCTTTCATTTAATATAATTTATTTGTTCTTTATTTAAATTTAATACTTTTTATACAATTTACTTGAATTTATCTTCATTTAATTTTCTTTCATTTAATGTAATTTATTTGTTCTTTATTTAAATTTAATACTTTTTATACAATTTACTTGAATTTATCTTCATTTAATTTTCTTTCATTTAATGTAATTTATTTGTTCTTTATTTAAATTTAATACTTTTTATACAATTTACTTGAATTTATCTTCATTTAATTTTCTTTCATTTAATGTAATTTATTTGTTCTTTATTTAAATTTAATACTTTTTATACAATTTACTTGAATTTATCTTCATTTAATTTTCTTTCATTTAATGTAATTTATTTGTTCTTTATTTAAATTTAATACTTTTTATACAATTTACTTGAATTTATCTTCATTTAATTTTCTTTCATTTAATGTAATTTATTTTACTTCACTGTAATTTATTTTAATTTGTTTTAATCTATTTTAATTTCATTTGTTTCAATTGATTTTAGTTTATTTCAATTTAATTCATCTGTAATCATTATGCTCACACCATATACTGCTTTCGGGGTAAATAGAGGATCCCTTTGTGCCTCTTTATTGCTTTCAACATCTTTGACAACTGGACAATGTCTAAAAGTAGGCACCAACCTGAACCTGTCCATGAGGAGGTCGTAGGACCCAGGTGCAGAGTGCGACCGTCCTGACCTCTGGAACTTCTCGCAGCGGCTCGTTCCGTCTTCACTTCTATGTTCCCTTGACTCTCCCCCCTGGCTGATGCCACGTCTCTGGCCGAAAGGGTTCTGGAACGAAGTCAGACAGAGTCATTCCTGCTTTACATAAAATTCAGTACAGTTTACACTAAGGGCAGAATTCATAGACAACACTTTTATAAATAGGATGTAGCTTTTTTTAAGAAACTTGTACAATAGCCAGAAGGCGTAGATTAAATTGTAGCTAAGTTTAGTGAATATGGTGGATTATCATTAATAATTATTTATTCTCAAAAACGTTTTTTTAAAAAGTTTGTTGTTTCAGGATTTTCTACTCTTTCTTTAGTGATTCTGACATATTGCAACACAACAATGTAACCGATTTATTAGTAGTAGTAGTAGTAGTATTTATTTATTTAACCTGGTACAGATAAGGCCGTCAGGCCTTCTCTGCCCCTCTACCAGGGGATTACAACTATAATATGAAGAATAAAATTACATTTTCAATCTTGCGTACACTACTTTTAACACTTGAATATAATTAATTGATTAACTAGTGGACTTACTTGTGTTAATTATGTAAGTTTGTGCAGCTTACAGCTGTTTCGGTGCTTCACACACCATCCTCAGAGCCCACTAGATCTCGGCGTCATCCCGAACTTCTCTGCCTGTTATGTGGGTGCGTTTGAAGGTTGAAAGGTGTTGAAAAGTGGAGTCAAATAGTGTGTGTGTACTGAAATTGATCTGTGTGTTGAGAATTTGATCGGGGTGTGTTTTAGTGTGTTTGTATATTTCGTATTGTTCTAGTGTGTTGAGTTTTTGGTTCTTGGGTTGTATGTGTAGGATTTCCATGTCTGCATTTATGTTATTGTATGTATGGTTAGCATTGGTTATGTGATCGGCGTATGTAGATGTATTGTGTCCTCTGGTTATTTCTTTGACTCCACTTTTCAATACCTTTCAACAATCAAACGCACCCACATAACAGGCAGAAAAGTTCGAGATGATGCCGAGATCTAGTAGGCTCTGAGGATGGTGTGAAGAAGCACCGAAACAGCTGTAAGCCGCACGAACTTACATAATTAACACGAGTAAGTCCGCTAGTTAATCAATTAATAATAAAATTACAATTAATATTAAATTTACAATTACAATTACAATAAAAATTAAAGTACGACAAGATTACCTGATTAATGAAAGCTAGACAATATATCATACAAGTTAAGAACAAAGAATATTTTTGTATTTACTGAATTCCAAATTAAACCTAGAATAACAAAATTCTATAGTGATGAAATTACCGGATATTGAAAAATTTTGTGATAGATTAAGAGAACTATTTACAAGAAACCATGTCTGAACGAGTCTCAATTACTGACCAAGTGCCTAGTAAGTTTGCGTTTGAATTGAATTTTATTTCGACAGTCCCTGATGCTAGCAGGTAACGAATTCCAGAGTCTTGGCAGGGCTATTGTGAAAGAGGATGAGTATGAGGAGGTACGATGGGATGGTATTGTTAGTATTGTTTCATGGCGAGAGCGTGTGTTCAGATTATGGTGGGAAGAAAGGTAAGTGAAGCGAGATGACAGGTACGAAGGAATAGAAGAGTTCAAGATTTCGAAGAGTAGGAGAAGTGAATGTAAATTTCTTTTCTTATCTAGTTTAAGCCAACCTATTGCTTCCAGGGATAGGGTGATATGATCATATTTACCAACATTGCTTACAAAACGTACACACAAATTATGAGCAAGTTGAAGTTTCGTTTTGTTGTAGCTGGAGAGGTCAGTCAGTAAAATGTCTATTGCTATAATAATTAGAAATTCAATGCATGGAAGAGGGCATGAAACATAACAAAGAGAATAATTTTATCTATGTCACAGTCATATTCTCTCATCAGGAAAACAGGACGTGTGGCAACCCTGATCCCACTGCTATCAATACTGGTAGTGTAGGAAATTTAGGAGTGTAGAATTTTCTTTATGTTGTTGTTGTTTTCTAATGCCAGGCATTTGACAATAAAGTCATTTGACCTCTTGCACTCCAATATTTTTCAAAGATATTTTCATGATCAGCCACTGAAGCACTGATTTTGAGGTGTTCCGAATCCATTTCTTGGTTTGAGTTGCACAATGGGCAGTTAGGGGACTGATATATTCCAATTCTATGCAGGTGTTTGGCCAAACAATCATGGCCTGTTGCCAATCTAAATGCAGCTACAGACGATTTTCGTGGTAAATCGGGAATTAACTGTGGATTTTGATGCTGAGAGTTCCATTTTTTACCTTGAGATTGTGTTATCAAATTTTGTTTGTTGAAGTCTAAGTATGTAGATTTAATAAATCTCTTCACAGAGTAATCCGTAGATTTAGTAACAGGTCTGTAAGTAGCAGTGCTGCCCTTCTTTGCTAAAGCATCCGCATTCTCGTTTCCCAGGATTCCACAATGGGATGGTATCCATTGGAATACAATTCTTTTATTGAGTGATATTAATTGAGAGAGCATTTTAGTTATTTCTGCTGTTTGAGATGAAGGTGTGTGTTTAGAGACGATTGATAGAATAGCTGCTTTGGAGTCTGACAATATAACTGCATTCTTAAATTTATTGATGTGGCATAGAAGATTCCCGAGACATTCACTTATTGCAATGATTTCTCCATCAAAACTTGTTGTTCCATATCCAAGAGATCTATAAAGTGAGAAGAGACAGCACGTAACACCTGCACCGGCACCTTGTTCTCTGGAGATCAAGGATCCATCGGTGTATAAATGAAGCCAGTTTTGTGGAGGGTACCTAATATTAATTGTCTCTAAATACAAGAATTTTCTTTACGAAACAGAATTTTCCACACAATAACTACTAATCTTTACACTTGTAATAAATAGGTGCTAAAAATGTTACTTTTATGAAACAGGCCCCAACAGTCGAAAAATATACCCCTTACACTATAGCCATGGATAAATATATAATAGGATGCGAAACTGCGGTCAGCACTATCTGGCGGCGGGGGACTGAAATAAGATGATCAGCACCCAACGTCGTAGGTGGTGAACATTAGAACTACGTGTTGGGTACGGAGTTCTCTATTTATCCGTTCGAGATATTGCTCGAGGAGACAAGATGGCAGACAGAAACTTGTTAATAAGTGAACATAAAGTGATACTACGTGTGTATAAGCAGTGAATGTTAAACAGTGATGTAGAAATAGTGTTGTTGGATGTATTGTAAAGTAATAGTAATATAACAAATTGAACTATCTAAGTAGTTCTTGCAGACTTTTCCATTGCGCTGTACAATAAATACCCAAAGAATACAATCCCAATTATCTAACCTTTTGCAGTCTCTGTCTGGTTATATTTTAATTGGGTAGTGTAAAATAGATGTGAAACTTGGACTCTCACTTTGAGAGAGGAACAGAGATTGAGGGTTTTTGAGAATAAGGTTCTTAGGAAAATATTTGGGGCTAAGAGGGATGAAGTTACAGGAGAATGGAGAAAGTTACACAACACAGAACTGCACGCATTGTATCCTTCACCTGACATAATTAGGAACATTAAATCCAGATGTTTGAGATGGACAGGGCATGTAGCACGTATGGGCGAATCCAGAAATGCATATAGAGTGTTAGTTGGGAGGCCAGAGGGGAAAAGACATTTGGGAAGGCCGACACGTAGATGGGAAGATAATATTAAAATGGATTTGAGGGAGGTGGGATATGATGGTAGGGACTGGATTAATCTTGCTCAGTGGCCCAGGTTCGATTCCCGGTAGGGACAAGTTACCTGGTTGAGTTTTTTTCCGGGGTTTTCCCTCAACCCAATATGAACAAATGCTAGGCAACTTTCGGTGCTGGACCCCAGACTCATTTCACCGGCATTATCACCTTCATCTCATTCAGACGCTAAATAACCTAAGATGTTTATAAAGCGTCGTAAAATAACCTACTTAAAAAAAATAAAAATAAAAAAAAAATCTTGCTCAGGATAGGGACCAATGGCGGGCTTATGTGAGGGCGGCAATGAACCTCCGGGTTCCTTAAAAGCCAGTAAGTAAGTAAGTAAGTGTAAAATAGATCGTCTCTTTTATCTTCCTGTTGGCTCCGGTAAGAATTTTCAGTAGAAGATGCTGTGAGGAATAAAAATGTAAATGATTTATTTTAAATTGGGTTAGTTTTAATATCGATGAGGGTGGGAGGGAATACTTTCTGCACAGTTTAACATTTTCGTCACCAGGCGCTGCTAAATGCATGGAGTAATTAGTTACTCTTTTCGCTACTTGGTGCGCTGCTAGATGTAATAACGCTCCTCCCAACAGGTGGCAGCAAGATCAATTTCTACAACAGCGCCTCTAGTATGTGTTACGGGAAACTCAGTAAGTTTCGCATCCTATTATATATTCATCCATGCTATAGCTCTATGTGACAGACTATTAACCTGGAAGGAGTGCTTCTTCAGCATGGTCTTCACAAGAATGAGGGTGTCCAGCTTGGGGATGGACTGCACCACTTGCTGCACCTCCTCCTCTGTGACCTCCACCAGCTCACAGTTCTCCTCCTCACTCGGCAGGGGGAACAGGCCTTCTTTCGTCACCCATGTGTGTCGCTGCAACAAACATAACCTCACTCTGTACATTTAGTTTTTAACTACCGGCTCAAGGTTCAAACCATAGACAAATTTATTTTTATTTATTTATTTATTTATCATTTTGCTAATAATTGTAACATAAAATATAATACAGTAGCGTGCAAATTAATCCGAACAACGTAATTACTTATGCAAAAACACTCAAACGGGATAAAAAAAAAAAGGATCTAAGACATACCTCAGTAATCTATGTGGCCTCCCTTGTTCCTAATAACAGCTCTGAGACGATTTGGCATGGATTCCACTAATTTCCCACAAATATTCTTCATTTCTTCATCGCGAAACCATACACCAATGAGGGCAGAAATCATCTTCTCCTTTGTAGAACAATCCATTTTTTGCATTCTTCTTTTGCAAATTGACCACAAGTTCTCAATGGGGTTGATGTCGGGTGAGTTGCCTGGCCAGGGGTGTACCTGAATATTCTTCTTGTTGAAGAATTCTGTAGTTTTTCGAGACGTATGGCATGGTGCCAGGTCTTGTTGGAACACACCTCTGCCATCCGGAAATGATTTTTGTAGCTGGGGTACGATTCTGGTTTCCAATAAGTGAATATATTTGTCAGAATTCATCATTCCCTTGATAGGTATTAATGCTCCAGGCCCTTCATGTGTAAAACAACCCCAAAACATTACTTTAGGGGGGTATTTGGGTGCTTGTTGGAGATGAGCTGCTGTTACTTTTTCGGATCCTTTCCGTATGTAAGAAACACGGTGGCCGTGGACCTTGAAATGAGACTCATCGGAAAAAAGTACATTCTTCCAGTCATTCACTGTCCAGTGTTGATGTAATTTTGCCCACATTAAGCGTTTTCTGCAAATAACAGGGGTTAGCAGTTGCTTCTTAATAGGCTTACGAGCCCTTCGTCCAGCTTCCAAAAGCCTACGCCGCACTGTTGTGACGTGAATATTCGCCCCAGTGGTAGCCATTAACTCGCGGGTTAAGTCGACAGCAGTTAGTCTAGGATTTAATTTACTTTTCCTGACCATTAAACGATCATCTGCAGGTGAAGTCTTCCTTTTCCGGCCACAGTTTCCTTTTTTCTGGGGTGTGATGGATCCAGTCTCCCTGTATCGTTTTATGATCGAATTAACAGTAGCCAAACCGATGTGACATTCTGCAGCAATTTGCCTCTGTGTCATAGAAGAATTCTCTGCTAATGTTATAATTTTAGACCGTTTTCGTGGAGTTGTATCCATTTGTGAAGATGACAGAATGTACACAGAATTGCAGGATTAAGTCTTCAACACAACTGAAATGCTTATAAGTACAAAACGACAGGCAAAATGTCACATATTATAAAAAAAAAATAATGACAGACCTTCAACAATGAAATTACACGTACTACAGATGTCAATTAAAGCGGTATGAGCAACTGTGAGGCCAACAATGACAGAAATTGTAAAAATATGTCGTGTTCGGATTAATTTGCACGCTACTGTATATACAGAAAAACTTTAACTCACTCCTGAAAGAGTAGAACTCGTGCTCAGGGGTGGATTCCTGAATTGAAATTAATAATTGTACAATACAATTTGTCTTATGTCTACTATGCAATTATAATATATAAATTTAAATTTAGAATTTTTCAATTTTTATAAAATCCATACATAACTTTTCAAATTTAATACTAGAACTATTAGAATTGACAAGATTAGGATATTTAAATATAAATTTGTTATATATTCTTGGGCCTAAAAATTCTAAATTTAGAATTTTTCAATTTTTATAAAATCCATACATAACTTTTCAAATTTAATACTAGAACTATTAGAATTGACAAGATTAGGATATTTAAATATAAATTTGTTATATATTCTTGGGCCTAAATTACTACTATGATTAAATACTGTAATAGTGTTGCATTTGGTTCAAACAATCTTAAAGAATTCATACCTTTTTGTCTCATAACTATGAGAATACAATTCAAAATTATTTCGATTTTTATGTATGAATTTTATTAATACAATATAATAAATTTGTCTTAAGTTAAGTACATTAAAGTCTAGAAACAAATTTTGAGATGGAAAATCAATAGGTTTATGAAGATATATTTTAATTATTTTCTTCTGTAATAAATAAAGTGGATTAAAATTGGATTTAAATGAGCTACCCCATCCTATAATTCAATACATAATTACCGATTGAAATGAAGTTAAATATATTGTACGTAATAAACTTATGTACAAGTAATTCCTCAATAAAACAAAATAATAAACAGTAACAGTAAAACCTCTAACTCAACGTATAAAACTGCAAATATACAGGGTGTTTCGGAGGTGATGTTACAAACTTTCAGGGATGATGGCGAAGGGCACATGTATCAATTTGAGATAAGGAACCCTGGTCCGGAAATGACGAGTCGAAAGTTACAAGCAAAAATAGTTGTGTGGAAATGAAATAATTTTATTCCTCTATACACCTTATTTATATGTATTTATCTGTACATCTTACACATACTGTATTCATCTGACGTTGTTTACGTTGTCTACTTACAGTATTCCATTCAGTGCGCTGTCTGAGGGGTGGGGACAGGAAACTACACTAAAGCAATGCAGATAGCGTAATGTGTAACGGACATGGTCGGTCCTGATATGCACGTCTGTAGACAGCAGTGTATGTGTACAAGTTGCAGTGTTCAGTCGATCAGTTCTAGTGAAATGGAGGAGTACACGAGAGCGGAATAAGCAGACCTGATTTTCGAATACGGATGAGCCAATGTGAACAGTAGACAAGCTCACAGATTGTATCGGGTACAAATACCCACATAGGAGACATCCAGCCCATACCATCTTTCCACGACTGTTCCAAAAGTTAAGGGAAGGAGGGCACGTGGTGCCAAATTACAATTCCATTTCCACACAACTATTTTTGCTTATAACTTTCGACTCAGTAATTTCCGGACCAGGGTTCCTGATCTCAAATTGATACATGTGCCCTTCGCCATCATCCCTGAAAGTTTGTAACACAACCTCGGAAACACCCTGTATATTGACAAACAAACTGTAAAAGAAGTTGAGTGCACAAAATTCTTGGGAGTATGAACTGATTCCAATTTGTCCTGGACTCAACACTTAAGCTTTCTCTCTGGAAAACTGTGCAAATTATCTTATGCTTTTAGAATTCTTACAAAGAGCATCTCTCTTCCAACTTTAAAAGTAGCCTACTATGCTAATCTACATTCCATTCTTTCATACGCTGTAATGCTCTAGGGCATGTCCTCTGAAGCTATAAAAATATTTAAACTTCAAAAGAAGATAATAAAAACAATGAAACAAGTCCAAGCAACGAAATTTTTCAGGAATTAAATATTTTACCACTCTCCTGTATCTACATTCTACAAATAGTTTGCTTCATTCATGAAAATCTTAACTATTTTGAAAGGAACTCTGAAATTGATGACCATAACACTAGAGTTGCCAACAACTTGCATTATAAATTGTCATACTATTACAAAAAGTCTTAACAATACTTCGCATACAGGTACCTTCTTATATACCCAACAAGATACCTGGTGATATTAAACATTTGAATTACGAATGTTTCAAAACCAGGATAAAAACTATTTTGCTCCAGTCCATGCAAGAGCGCCCGCAGGATCCAATTTCAGCGGTAGCAAGATGGTTAGAAAATTACAGGAAATGGATGGACGAGGAGACAGAAAACTGAACATGAAAAACAGCTTTTTCTGAAATCTAAATTACACTTTCATAGTTCAAAGCACTCGCTTTTGTTGAATTGTTTACCAAGGGTTTGAGAAAACATGTATCAAGCACGTAGAGAAAAAAAAAAGCACACAAAATAAAAATCTCAGTGGTAGCAATTGCTACCACTGGCTACCCCCTGTGGGCACCCTTGAGTCCATGCCCTTCAAAATTACTGATTTTTGACATTAAAGCCGTAAAGTAGAATAGCCTACCTACCATCATTACTGTTGCACATAATTTTTCCCCTAACAACATTAATAATAAATATACAGAAGAACTAAGATGAAGTCTTTTGGTTTTTAAAGGTTCAATCACTCTCCAAATAAATCACCTCAGATGCTAAACTTGTTTAATGTAATCTCTCGTTTTTACTTAATCTATGTTAGACTATTTATTTTAATGTCTTGTAAACTGAAATATATTACCGCTATGTATCTTGTTGCCGGTATTTATTGTGTCTTTTGGTAGTTTTACTATTTCTTTGAAGAACTTAAGAATGTTAAAATTGAATTCATGTTAGAAATCTTATTTTGTGTGTGTATGTTTGTCAGTATCTAATGACGAACCTATAATCTGTAATGGATTGCTCTTGTGCTCCTTAAGAGAAATCACCACTGATACCGTATATAAGGAGTGTGTTCTTCTAGTAAATCAGGACTGTGTTGTTTTAGCATTTAAGGACTGTGTTGTTGTAGTACCGTACCGGTATATAGGGAGTGTGTTGTTCTAGTAAATTAGGACTGTGTTGTCGTAGTAAATCAGGACTGTGTTGTTTTAGCATTTAAGGACTGTGTTGTTGTAGTACCGTACTGGTATATAGGGAGTGTGTTGTTCTAGTAAATTAGGACTGTGTTGTCGTAGTAAATCAGGACTGTATTGTTTTAGCATTTAAGGACTGTGTTGTTGTAGTACCGTACTGGTATATAGGGAGTGTGTTCTAGTAAATTAGGACTGTGTTGTCGTAGTAAATGAGGACTGTGTTGTTTTAGCATTTAAGGACTGTGTTGTTGTAGTACCATACCGGTATATAGGGAGTGTGTTCTAGTAAATTAGCACTGTGTTGTCGTAGTAAATGAGGACTGTGTTGTTTTAGCATTTAAGGACTGTGTTGTTGTAGTACCATACCGGTATATAGGGAGTGTGTTGTTCTAGTAAATTAGGACTGCGTTGTCGTAGTAAATCAGGACTGTGTTGTTTTAGCATTTAAGGACTGTGTTGTTGTAGTACCGTACTGGTATATAGGGAGTGTGTTGTTCTAGTAAATGAGGACTGTGTTGTCGTAGTAAATGAGGACTGTGTTGTTTTAGCATTTAGGGACTGTGTTGTTGTAGTACCGTACCGGTATATAGGGAGTGTGTTGTTCTAGTAAATTAGGACTGTTCTGTCGTATAGTAAATCAGGACTGTGTTGTTTTAGCATTTAAGGACTGTGTTGTTGTAGTACCGTACTGGTATATAGGGAGTGTGTTGTTCTAGTAAATTAGGACTGTGTTGTCGTAGTAAATGAGGACTGTGTTGTTTTAGCATTTAAGGACTGTGTTGTTGTAGTACTGTACCGGTATATAGGGAGTGTGTTGTTCTAGTAAATTAGGACTGTGTAGTCGTACTAAATCAGGACTGTGTTATTTTAATATTTAAGGACTGTGTTGTTCTAGTAAAGCAGGACTATGTAGTTGCAGTAAATTAGGACTGTGTTGTTGAAGGAAATCAGGACAGTGTTTTTGAAGTAAATAAGGAGTCTGTTGTTGTAGTCAATCAAAACTGTGTTATAGAATTAAATCGGAACTTTTTTTAAGTGAATCAGAACTGTGTTGAAGTAAATCATGACTGTGTTGTTGTAGTATCGTATATAAGGACTGTGTTGTTCTAGTAAATAAGGACTATGAAGTCGTAGTAAATTAGGACTGTGTAGTTGTACATAGGCACTTTGTTGTTCTAGGAAATCAATACTGTGTTGTTGAAGTAAATTCGTTTCTAGTAGATGATGTCTATGATTATTAATCAAGAGTGATCTCACAATAAATCAAGGCAACGATAAAGTGAGCATCATGCAGGAAAGGATCCTAACCTTGATCTCTGGCAGGGTGAGTCGCTTGCTGGGGTCCTTCTGTAGCATGCCCTCGATCAGGTTCTTGAGCTCAGCACTAACCACAGGCTCCTGCAGAAACGTAACAGGGTCTTTCTGGATCTTGCTGTACAGACCCATTACGTTGTCGTCTTTGAAGGGGATCTTCCCGTATACGAAGGAGTACAGGGTTACGCCCATCGACCAGATATCTGACGCCTGCAACACAACCAAGATGTGATGAGGAAATCTGATCATACGCATACCAGCTTGTGCACCACCGTACACTACATGAGGCAGGATTGATATCTTAACCTAACATAAAAAAAGTCACTGCATATAAAAACAAATGTTTATTTAATGAAGATATTCAGCTCTTAAGTCTATACAATTAGCACATCTGTGAAAAGCCACACTAAGATTTTAAAACTTTAATATAATTAATGTGATAAGTGTAGACGGATTATTAAATTAATTATATTAGTGTTGTACAAGTGACTTATCTGAAAATAACAATGCCTATAAAAAAAAAACTATCAAATTTTAAAAACTGTACACCCCATTAGAGTTTTATATAATTCTAAATACTCTTCTCTTCCATCCTTTGTAGATGCTGTGACCAGTTATTTTTAATTTGTTCCATTTTCTTGTTTATATTAAACATTTGCACATCGTTTCTAATATCCTAACTTCTTCTCTGCTCGCGTAAGGAGACTCTGGCCATCCTCCTTCACCTGAGTTCTTCTCCATTTTTGTACAACTTCTTCTTTACATTATCTTTATCTTTCTTAATCTTCTCTCCAAATTCTTCATCACACCATTTCTAAACGTTTTTCCATCTCTCCAAATTCTTCCTCGCAAACCTAAAATTTCTTCCTTACATATTCACAAAATTATACTTCATCACTCCTCCCTAAGTTCTTCTTGCTTGTCCCATCATTCCACTAAATTATTCATCTCATTTCTAAATTCATCTTCATATTTTCTGCAAATTCCTCTTCACATTACCTCCAAATTTATCTCCATCTTCTGTTCAACTTCTTCTTAGTATCTTTAAATTTCTCTTCAAATTACCTCCAAATTCGTCTTCAACTTCTTCTTATCTCTTCTGCAATTATTTACCTCAACTTTAAATTCATCTCTATATCCTCTGCAACTTCTTCTTGACATCACTTCTAAATTCATCTCTATCTTCAGTTTAATCTTTTCCTTAGTCTCTTCCTCAAATTCTTCACCTCAATTTTAAATTCATCTACATATTGTCTCCAAATCCTTCTTGACATCATCTTTAAATTTGTCTCCATCTCCTGTTTGACTTTTCCTTACAATTAGTCTCTTCCTCAAATTCTTCTTATTCATCTCCATATTATCTCCAAATCCTTCTTGACATCACCTCTAAATTTGTCTCCATCTTCTGTTTAACTTTTTATTAGTCTCTTTCTCAAATTTTTGAAGTCATTTGTAAATTCATCTCCATATTCTCTCCAAATTCCTCTTGACATCATATCCAAATTCGTCTCTATCTTCTGTTCGAAATTTTCTTAGTCTCTTCCTCAAATTCTTTCACCTCATTTGTAAATTCCTCTCCATATTATCTCAAAATTCCTCTTGACATCACCTCTAAATTTGTATCCAACTTCTGCTTAACTTTTTCTTAGTCTCTTCCTCAAATTCTTCATAAATTCATCTCCATATTCTCTCCAAATTCTTCTTGACAGCAACTCCAAATTCGTCTCTATCTTCTGTTCAAAGTTTTCTTAGTCTCTTCCTCAAATTCTTCACCTCATTTGTAAATTCATCTCCATACTACCTCCAAATTCTTCTTGACATCACCTCTAAATTCGTCTCTATCTTCTGTTTAACTTTTTCTTAGTCTCTTCCTCAAATTCTTCGTAAATTCATCTCCATATTCTCTCCAAATTCCTCTTGACACCAACTTCAAATTCGTCTCTATCTTCTGTTCAAATTTTTCTTAGTCTCTTCCTCAAATTCTTCACCTCATTTGTAAATTTATCTCCATATTACCTCCAAATTCTTCTAGACATCACCTCTAAATTCGTCTCCATCTTATTTAATTTTTTCTTAGTCTCTTCATCAAATTCTTAACCTCATTTCTAAATCCATCTCTAAATTCCTCTTCACATTACCTCCAAATTCGTCTCCATTTTTTCTCCAACTTCTACAAATTCTACTCATCAATTCCTTCCCGTCACCTCTCCCCACTGTAGCCCACTACTCACCTTTCCGCTGTACTTGCTGTTGGTGAGGGCCTCGGGTGCGACGAAGGCGGGCGTCCCAGCCGTGTTGCTGAGGGAGGCGTCGTTGCCGTGGAACTCGTTGCATACACCGAAGTCAGCAATCTGCACACGGTCATCCTCGCTCAGCAGCAAGTTAGATGGCTTGATGTCGCGGTGGATGATGCGCTGGTAGTGGACTGCAACCGACAGCACGCAAATCTACTTAATTATGTGTTCGTCTGCACCACTCAACCCCAACACCGCTAGACCGAGTACAACCAGTCCCATCATAGAAGAATTATGTCTTGCTGAGTCTGCTTCATTTCGATGGCTCAGAACGAGACTGTTACAACTCAAAAAATTCACTTTTTGAGTTATTACCATCATTGGAACACTTGAATTGAGAACTATGCTATGTGAAAATGTTAAAACTCTATAAAAATTTCCTAGTGGGACATAAATGCACATTGTTGTGCCATGATTCTCTGATTCGCCATCTACAATGGAAAACTTTAAATGGCTCTACTGAAAAATCTCTATTTTTGAGTTGTAACGGTCTCGTTCTGAGCCATCGATTTTATTATGTGTACACCGAAGAATATGTATGCAACTATGCACTACAAATTTAAAAATAAGCGGATTACGGAATATTAATGAGAGATTCAAATAACTTCTAACAAACTGATTGGGATCCTGAAAAAAATAGGTGTAAATTGAAAAGAGAGAGAATCTTTTTATGAAACAAGTCAAATTCAGGATAGGAGGAAAAAAATGTCAGAAGAAAGTGAAATAGAGAGAGGAATATGCCAAGGATGCTCTTTATCATCTACCCTGTTCAACATTTACTTGGAGGATTTAGTAAAGAACTTTTTCAGAACATGGGAGGGGTGATAGTAAGAGGAAGAAGAATAAAGTGAATAAGATATGCAAAATAAAATAAAATTGGTGTTATTCAAATGTTTTGCTAATTTGTAAGTATGATTCTACGGAATAATAAGGATGTAATTTCTTTGTTTCATTTGAAGTGTTATGGTTTACAGTGGCAGTGAATTATTGTGTTTAATTAAGTTACCACTGCCACAGGTGTTTGTGAAAATAAATACATACATAAGTGCTGATTAACCCTCGCAACTCAGCTGCTCTAGAATTCATGCTATTTATCTGGGATCTTTTTGACCCCAAGAATATTTGTTGTTAATAATTAGGATATTTTATAGCTTAAAGCATTTTATTCATAGTAGTAGGCCTATAAGCATATTGAAAGTTTTTATTGCATCTAGAATTATTCACTATGTTTAAAAAATGGATTAAACGAGCGTTGAGCGGATTCCGTCGATTTTGGAATAGACACCGACGCACTTAAGTTAGGTTAGGTTAGTTTAGGCTTTTATTATCCCGTCAAGATGAAGGTGAAAGCGATTGAGTGTGATTTTTTGTTTTCTATGTTGGCAGTTCAAGTACGTCGGTGTCTATTCCAAAATCGGCGGAATCCGCTCAACGCTCGTTTCACCAAAAAATGAATTATTTAATCTAATTAGTTTAATGGGAGACTATTTATTCTGTATGTGTTTTTATTTTTTCAATTATTAGAGAACAGGCTACATTCACTTTCCTTGAAATATAACACAAAAAAGGAAATTGTTATTGCATCAAGTGTTAATGATTATGTTTAGATAATTAATTAATTTAATATTATCATCTGTTGCACTAGAAAGAACTAGAAGCTAATTTTACAAATACAAATAATTTATTACTCTTGAACCTACATTTTACCCATAGCGTATATGGCAGTTTATGCTGTATTTGTTTCATTTGCTTACTTTCCAAAATACATGTTCACTTTGTTTACAACGAAACACAATCACAGAAAAATAATTCTAACTATACTTGTTTTCTTGAAAGATGGGACATGACAGTTTAGCGGCCGAACTTGGAACTACAGTGCTATGTTGCCAATATGGACTACCACGCTGCCAGCTGATGGAAGGTATCAATTGACGTTACAATGGCTGACGTTAAAACATTAATTGACAATTGACGCAAAGGTAAGATAACAAGACAAAAATCGACAGAGAATCAAAGACGAAACGTACCAATGCTAACATTGTGTGCACAATAAACGTCGCCAAGAGAGCTATAAGCATTCGCCATGTGGGAACGGTAAGTTTGGCAACTCAACCGTTATCACAGCAACAGGCCTACCACGCTACGTGACATTCAGTTGTTTTTCAGATCGCGACGCTCCTGTCATGTCCCATCTTAAAAAAAAAAAAAAACAAGTATTAGAAAATAAAGACGCGTTCTATATCTGGGGGGGTCATCCACGAACCCAAGCAATAAGCATGAAAAAAATAATAAATAAGGTATATAATTATGAAATAATAATTATTTTAATTGTAAAGAAAACTAAAATAACCAAAGATGCAATATCTAGGCTACTGGAACTTTTGGGAGTATATGAATGTAGATACCTATTACCACACACAAAACTGAATTTCACTGTTGAACATACACACAGTTATTACACAGAACTTATCACTTATTCGTACTTTTATACACTTCTTTACACATTATATTAACTATACACATATATTTACACTCTGTAATAATTATTATTTTCTTACTATTTCTGAAAACGTGTGCTTTCCAGGGTTAGAAACAAAGCAACTCAAATGTAAACACAAACCGCATTTACAGTACCAACAAAAAGATTTGGTGGGAAAAATTACGAAGAGTGAATGCTACTGTCATCTAGTTCAGAAAAAGTAAACTATTTCACTACAGTGCTGCCACAATGTTTAGAACATGAACAATATTTGTGCATCGTTATTTGAATTTACACTAAAATACGAAAAGGCAGAAAACATATTTGTTATGGAACTTTATCAATAAATTGCTGAATGTGAAAAAAACAATGTTTAGAAATGTAATTATCATGAAACTGTATGAAAAATAACTAGAAATGACAGCGAAAATGCGGGAAAATCGAAAAGAAATAAAAGAGGAAAAAATAAGTGGGCGTAGGTTTTTAAATCCCAGGTGCAGCAATTTAAAAATGGCGTCGCGATGCGTCATAGTATAGCATAAGGACTTTAAATGACATTGTATCATATTCCCAACATATCAAAGAGTAATTTAAGAGAAAAAAATTTTTTTTTCGAAAATTTGTTGATTTTTTTTTAAAGATTTCAGTATCCTCTTCCCTTAACAATAAAATAAGGTGTGGGGTCAGAAAAGACCCCAGGTAAATGTCGTATCAATAAAAACATACATTTTCATGCAAATCGTCAGTTTAATTATGAGTTTGCCTCACTTCCGAATTTCTCCGCCGCAAATTTCACTTGAACACATCGGGGATTTAACCCAGATCTCTACCAGAAAGGGCTGACGCCTTACACGTTTAATTAAAGCTTATCTATGAGAGGTTTGAGAGAAATGCTTTACAAACATGCAGGTGTTCAGACTGGTGTTCGTTACTATAGTCCCGTCGCTCTAATTTCCAGCAGCCAATCGCGTTGCAGGTCGGCTACATTTAAACGTGCGCGTCTTGTGATTCGCTGATGAAGGCGTTATTCATTTCTTAAGGCTCGATAAACAGTTAATATACTCGCCCGCCATTTTGGCTCTTTCGTTGGCGTTCGCAGAAAGCACACGGAGATGTTATTTGCCGCTCAATTATTTGCTGAATTACATTGCGTTTGATTTATTATCATAGGAGCTACGACATGATAATGTTTAACAGTGTGGCAAATAGATTCCTCGTCTGGTAGCTCGGCAACGAAAGAACAAAAATGGCGAACGATACTACGTACCTAGACTTTATAGAGCCTTCACTTCCTAAGACGTAAGCAAAGAGGAGGAGTCACTCCGGGAATAACAGCGTCGCGATTATAGTGATTGTCTAACGTGTTTTTC
Organism: Periplaneta americana; assembly: GCF_040183065.1. Lineage (NCBI taxonomy): Eukaryota > Metazoa > Arthropoda > Insecta > Blattodea > Blattidae > Periplaneta > Periplaneta americana. The sequence continues at coordinate 5,392,684 of NC_091122.1, forward strand.
GTGTTGGTAGTCACTCACGGTATTCGATCCCCATGACGACGTCGCGGAAGTACTTCCAGGCCTGGTCCTCACTGAGGGGCTTCTCTGTCGGCACCTTCAGGACCTCCCCACGCTCCAAGAGCTCGAACACTGAAAAGTACAGACAGATAATTATAATGTGTTACTAGAACAAACAGTACGCTATAATAAAAACAACATATCAAGTGTACAGAAAATGCCCATAAAATTGAACGGATATACGTGGTATAGTCATTAAGTTCTGAGACTGAGGGCATAGTGGCGGTGTGGTGCACTAGAACGGATAGGTGGCGCCGTGATATGGTACCTTGTCAGTTAGTCTCTCGTCCCAGCATCATACAGTTACGTGCATATAGTGTAAGCAGAACTACGGTCTTTTTGTGACGGTGATTTGAATGCGCGTGTCGGAACTCGAATATGTTGCAGTTTGAGCAACGGGCAAACGTCACGTTCTGTCAGAAATTAGGCGAAACTGCTCTAACCGATCATAACTGGAGACGAAACATGGTGTTTCCTTTACGATCCGCAACTGAAGCGACAATCCGCCACCTGGAAAACGCCATTATTTCCACGACAGAAAAATCCGCAACAAGACAGGTCAAAAGGCAAGGTGATGCTTTAACAGTTTTTTTTTATTCAAATGGAATTGTTCACATAGAATTCATCCCACAAGGTGCAACTGTAGACAAGATCCTCTACAAAGAGATTCTTGGCCGTTTACGCAATTCAATTCGTCGTAAGCGTCCTGAGCTTTGGCATAGGAAGAATTGGCTGTTGCTACACGACAACGCCCCTGCACATCGCTCCATCCTTGTCCAAGAGGAACTTGCAAGGCAACAGGTCGCTGTTTTGCCACATCTCCGTACTCACCTGATCTCGCACCATGCGATTTTTTTCTCTTTCCCCTCATGAAATCAATCCTAGGAGGGCGTAATTTTTATGCGGCCGAAAAGATCATGACTGCCACAAGAGAAGCCGTACGGCATCTTCCTGCCAACATCTTTCAGCGGTGCTTCCAGCAGCTACACCAACGTTGGCAGACGTGCATAGCGGCCAACGGCGACTATATAGAGGAAGGATGTCGATCTGTTTAAGTGTACTCCGTATCACGCGGCATCTTCTGAGACATCCAGATTCTTGTGGGTGCCTACCCTTCAGGAGTCAGTGTCAGAACTTAATGACTGTACCACGTATAAAATTGACGTGACTTAATAACTATTATTAAATGGAGAATAAAACAATAAATACGTACCATATATACCAAAGTACAATAATGTTACAGAAATAGTACATAAATATAATGTACAATATTGTACGTAAATCTTCACGTCGCGTTCCAACTATAGACCTTATTCAAATATATAATCCGGTTGAAAATTGTGTTTGTATTTCTAAGTACTTTATAAATTGCAATGATTATTTGCAGACAATAAGATCATCATACTTTAATTAACGTTCTTTTTAAATTACAGAAACCATTCAGAAGACATATGATTATACGCCCCTAAATATAATCGTAATTTCACACTTAACGGTCTCTGTAAACTACAGAAAGCATTCAGAGGAGTTAAGATGATAATTATAATCGAAAATCCACATTTAACGTTCTCTGTAAACTACAGCAAGTATTCAGAGGAGTTAAGATGATAATTATAATCGTAATTCCATATTTAACGTTCTCTGTAAACTATAGAAAGTATTCAGAGGAGTTGAGATGATAATTATAATCGTAATTCCATATTTAACGTTCTCTGTAAACTATAGAAAGTATTCAGAGGAGTTGAGATGATAATTATAATCGTAATTCCATATTTAACGTTCTCTGTAAACTATAGAAAGTATTCAGAGGAGTTAAGATGATAATTATAATCGTAATTCCATATTTAACGTTCTCTGTAAACTATAGAAAGTATTCAGAGGAGTTGAGATGATAATTATAATCGTAATTCCATATTTAACGTTCTCTGTAAACTATAGAAAGTATTCAGAGGAGTTAAGATGATAATTATAATCGTAATTCCATATTTAACGTTCTCTGTAAACTATAGAAAGTATTCAGAGGAGTTAAGATGATAATTATAATCGTAATTCCATATTTAACGTTCTCTGTAAACTATAGAAAGTATTCAGAGGAGTTAAGATGATAATTATAATCGTAATTCCATATTTAACGTTCTCTGTAAACTATAGAAAGTATTCAGAGGAGTTAAGATGATAATTATAATCGTAATTCCATATTTAACGTTCTCTGTAAACTATAGAAAGTATTCAGAGGAGTTAAGATGATAATTATAATCGAAATTCCATATTTAACGTTCTCTGTAAACTATAGAAAGTATTCAGAGGAGTTAAGATGATAATTATAATCGTAATTCCATATTTAACGTTCTCTGTAAACTATAGAAAGTATTCAGAGGAGTTAAGATGATAATTATAATCGAAATTCCACATTTAACGTTCTCTGTAAACTACAGAAAGCATTCAGGAGGAGTTAAGATGATATAATTAATTGTAATTCCACATTTAACGTTCTCTGTAAACTACAGAAAGCATTCAGGAGGAGTTAAGATGATATAATTAATCGTAAATCCACATTTAACGTTCTCTGTAAACTACAGGAAGCATTCAGGAGGAGTTAAGATGATAATTATAATCGTAATTCCATATTTAACGTTCTCTGTACACTACAGAAAGCATTCAGGAGGAGTTAAGATGATATAATTAATCGTAAATCCACATTTAACGTTCTCTGTAAACTACAGGAAGCATTCAGGAGGAGTTAAGATGATAATTATAATCGAAATTCCATATTTAACGTTCTCTGTAAACTATAGAAAGTATTCAGAGGAGTTAAGATGATAATTATAATCGTAATTCCATATTTAACGTTCTCTGTAAAGTATAGAAAGTATTCAGAGGAGTTAAGATGATAATTATAATCGTAATTCCATATTTAACGTTCTCTGTACACTACAGAAACCATTCAGGAGGAGTTAAGATGATAATTGTAATCGTAATTCCATATTTAACGTTCTCTGTGAACCACAGAAAGCATTCAGCATTTTAATACTTTATTTAACGTTAATTATAAACTACAGAAGGTATTTACAGGAGAAAATATTTGTATTCTTTGTGCAATACAAAAATATTCATAGACGATGAGATGGTAATTGTACATTTGTTTCTTTTAGAATAAAGAGGCTACTCAATACCATCTTAATTGATGTTACGGAAATAATTGTTATGTGATCCATAGCGTGAAATCTGTCAGGTTTCTTTCTGTTTCGCTGTCAGCTTTCTGTTTGAACCTCAGAACGACTCACCCAGGTACAGATGGTCTTCTACAGGGTCGTCCAGCACCTCGTACAGCTTCACGATGTTGGGGTGGTGCAGCTTCTTCAAGATGGCGATCTCTCTGTACACCCTGTCCAAGGGGTTCACCTTGTTCCTGTTGGGTGCTGCACGGCCTGCATAAGCAAGGGGCAAGACATAAATATCCAGGGTGGTCCAAAAGCCCCAGTGCATTTTGTAGAATTTATGTAATTTGTTGACTGTTACATTCGCTGATTATCATGCGCCCTTGTTATATATTTCAGCGCCAAAAAGGTTTAATACAATTTTGCTCGTGTTTGTTCCCCTTTAAGAAAAAAAAATTATATTAAATATTTCATAGCGTGTTCTGGGAAAGCCATTGATTTAATTCCCCATATGCTCTATCAACTTAAGAGAGCAGTGTATTATGATGATAAATGATCGATAGAATTTTAGTTTTGTCCTTTAAATGTGCAGAAATTTGATCCGAACTAATGTAACTTTTTAAAATTCCACTACAGAATGATTGGGGAAAACGCGGAAATTCTAGTTGAAGCAAGTAAAGCGATAGGGTTGGAAGTAAATCCCGAAAAGACTAAGTATACGATTATGTCTCGTGACCAGAATATTGTACGAAATGGAACTAAATGTATAAAAATTGGAGATTTATCCTTCGAAGAGGTGAAAAAATTCAAATATCTTGGAGCAACAGTAACAAATATAAATGACACTCGGGAGGAAATTAAACGCAGAATAAATATGGGAAATACGTGTTATTATTCGGTTGAGAAGCTTTTGTCATCTAGTTTTCTGTCAAAAAATCTGAAAGTTAGAATTTATAAAACAGTTATATTACCGGTTGTTCTTTATGGTTGTAAAACTTGGACTCTCACTTTGAGAGAGGAACAGAGATTAAGGGTGTTTAAGAATAAGGTTCTTAGGAAAATATTTGGGGCTAAGAGGGATGAAGTTACAGGAGAATGGAGAAAGTTACACAACACAGAACTGCACGCATTGTATTCTTCACCGGACATAATTAGGAACATTAAATCCAGACGTTTGAGATGGGCAGGACACGTAGCACGTATGGGCGAATCCAGAAATGCATATAGAGTGTTAGTTGGGAGGCCGGAGGGAAAAAGACCTTTGGGGAGGCCGAGACGTAGGTGGGAAGATAATATTAAAATGTATTCGAGAGAGGTGGGATATGATGGTAGAGACTGGATTAATCTTGCTCAGGATAGGGACCGATGGCGGGCTTATGTGAGGGCGGCAATGAACCTCCGGGTTCCTTAAAAGCCATTTGTAAGTAAGTACTACAGAACGAAAAGTTACATTTTTTCGGATCAAATTTATGCATATTGAGAATTAACTGAATGGCTTTCTCGAAACACGCCATGTAATGGTTCACACGAAACAATTTTATTTTATTTTTTTTTTCTGGAAAGGGAGGCAAAGACGAGAAAAATATTGTTTTTAACTTCTTTGCTTGAAATATCTCAAAGAATAACGCCCTGAAATTAATGACATTACTTACGGTTCACGCTATATACATATTTTCCATGAGTACTGAATTCTGTAACTTTTAGGACAGTAATGTTTTATGAATTTTTTTAGTAGTTTATTTTACGACGTTTTATTAACATCTTAGGTTATTTAGCGTCTGAATGAGATGAAGGTGATAATGCCGGTGAAATGAGTCCGGGGTCCAGCACCGATAGTTACCCAGCATTTGCTCATATTGGGTTGAGGGAAAACCCCGGAAAAACCTCAATCAGATAACTTGCCCCAACCGGGAATCGAACCCGGGCCACCTGGTTTCACGGCCAGACACGCGAACCATTACTCCACAGGTGTGAACAATGTTTTATATTATATAAACGATTCATTTTATATACTTTGTCATTTACCTTTGAATGTAAGGCATAAATACTGTGATAATCTAACAATATTAATAAAAATTCAATAATAACAATAATCCGCTAATAATAATAATAATAATAATAATAATAATAATAATAATAATAATAATAGACTAGCTCACTCACCAAACACCCCGGCCTTCTTCAGGAGCTTCTTCTTGGACAGTATCTTCATAGCCTGCAACAAAATAAACCTGCGCTGTATAAAGCAGATATACACAGGTACATAGAATACGTCACCCAGTTTCGGGAATGACTGTACAGCAGCCGTGGCGAAAATGTGACTGACGAGTACATTGTGGCTCGCAATGATAGCTGTGCATTTCTCTTGCTTCCTACCTCCCACAACCCCCACCCTCTTACTCACTGGAGACGAACTCCGTTCCATTTGTATTTGTCTCTGACCTGCGAGTGGCGTATCGTCGCAATGTCTCTCTCGAAACCATGTACCTCTACAAAAACGAAAGTTTCAAGTAGGATGGGAGGACGCATTTTTTTGCTACCAATATGGTGAGAATATTAAATGTATGATTTTTTCACAAGTATTACGAGGAAAACGGTTGTATAACATAAAACGGCATTATACTACATGTTACTGATGAAACATTAAAAGGTGAACTATTATTATTATTATTATTATTATTATTATTATTATTATTATTATTATTATTATTATTATTATTATATCTGTACGTCGATCCTTTTTCAGCAGATGTACGAATAATGCGGTAAGATCTTTAATTTAAATTCACAGATTTACAATGTGACGTGAAATGAAAGCTAGATGTAAGGACTTGACAAATGTTGAACTTGTCAAATCTTTGCCAAAAAATAAATATCCGAAGCTTCGTTCTTTCGCTTGCTCTGTTGAAGCCATGTTCGCTACAACTTACGTTTGTGAAAAATTATTTTCAACAATGAAAATAGTAAAAACCAAATTTAGATCACGACTGACAGACAAATATCTTCGTGATCAACTACGACTGGCAGTAAGTGACATAATTCCTGATTTTGAAACTCTGTCGCAGAGACATTCTGAAGACAGTTAATTTTAGGTTGTGATAATGTGTCCTATGTTTTCTTGTTCATTTCTTTCTTCGTTACACGTCCTAAACATTAGTTTGTACCCTTGTACTGTATAAAATTGTATTTAAGTGCTTGGCGTAAGGAAAATGAAAATCCGTTAATAGGTCAGACAGTTGCTTCACTTCCCCTTCGGGTGTCCGCCTCCCTCCATAGGTGCTATGCACGTTGCAGGTTACACAGTGGCTCGGCGCACGATTACATTTTCGCCACGGCTGATCTATAGTTATGTTGCCTTGAATATTTTACTGTCTTGGTTTACAAGTGGAAAGTATGAGTCTATGATAAGGGAAGTAATTAACCAAGGGCTTCAACTTCAAAGCCCTTGGGACATCTCAAAAATTAAATATAGAAACTCCATATTTTTCACATTCCTAAGTTAAGTAAAAATACAGATTTTTGCAACTATTACATTTAGAAAACAGATAAAGAACAATTTCATGTATAGATTCACTCCACCCTAATGTATATGCAGACAGATAGGCAAGCGTAAAAACTTACCCTTTCAGCTCTAAATGTCAACAGTGGGCAGCAATATTTCTTTCATTTTTGGCAAACTACAAAAGAACATCTCGTAGGCCTTAAACGACTAGCGGAACGCAGGGGCGTAGCGTCCATGGATGTGGGAGATGTGTTACATACCCTGCAATTTCCTTCAAGGTGACTCTGAATTATGAATTATAATATTCTAACATATAATCGTTTTCGGACAGATCAAGTTTTCCCAGAATGTTTGATTTTGAATTCGCACTATGTTTTAATCACCTTGAACAGAACGCGCGACCATTAGTAAGAATTGCACGGCCCGCTTGATGTTAAAAACACTTCGCAACGTCTCAACGACATCTGTCGTCAGCTCGAGGAAACTCGTGCAGTGAGGATGCTCGTGACCCCGTGGATGTACAGCGTTGTAATACATATTGTCGTATAGTCATGCTTGTGTTATAATATTATTTCCAGTGACTTATAAAGAATGATGAGTGAGTTATTTGTTCAAAAATGTTACTCTGTTCATTTGTGAACACTGAAGACTGTTTTGAAAGCTTAATTGTTTAGTGTTCAAATAAATTATTTAGGTTAAGATCTTTGTGTTACATGCTTATGGGCTCAAGATATGTAGGCTGACAATATACATCCAAGAGGTCACGCAGTGAGTGAAAGGGAAATTGTCTCGTGTTCATTGTCGCAATGCATCAAATATGGAAACAAATTGTTGTATAATCGACAAATTGAAGGTAAGGAGCTTCCAGACTTTAACTTTCTGTGAAAAAGAAGACGTAATTAAAGCAGGCCCTTCAAAACCAGTACTGAATATCACTACGAACATAAAAAAGTGTGTAAGACATTTTAATGTAAAGATTTATGAAAGTGAGTCGTTGCTGTGAGGTTGTAAGACTTTAAACAAACTGTTTTACTGGTCTTGTCTTCTCTCTACTAATGAAAAGTCCGTTTGAAGTACCAATGTCTATGACGATTTAAATAATATTTATAAGGCAGCCAAGAAACATAACTATTTTTGTAACCATACAATAGTCTATTTGAAAAACGACTAAAAATGTTCGGGGAAACTCCAAGGACAGCCACCGGCGTAACTCGGTCGGCTAAGGTGCTTGCTTGCCGAACCAGAGTTGCAATCGGGCGTGGGTTCGATTCCCGCTTGCGCTGATTACCTGGTTGGGATTTTTACGAGATTTTCCCCAACCGTAAGGTAAATGTCAGGTAATCTACGGCGAATCCTCGGCCTCATCTCGCCAAATATCATTTCACTATCACCAACTTCATCAACGCTAAATAACCTCGTAGTTGATACCGCGTCGTTATATAACCAAGTAAAAAAACTCGAAGGATAGTAAACGTGAGTTTATTAATTTTATTTTTACTGCATAGTCCTAAACTAAGTTTATTAAAACACTTTTCAGTGTGTCTTATTTGTCGATGTTTTACTAGGTACGTAATATACTTGTAAATTTGTATTAGCAAGGAAGATATATGCAGTGTTTATACTTACTTACTTACTTACTTACTGGCTTTTAAGGAACCCGGAGGTTCATTGCCGCCCTCACATAAGCCCGCCATTGGTCCCTATCCTAATCAAGATTAATAGAGTCTCTATGGGTACCATCATATCCCACCTCCCTCAAATCCATTTTAATATTATCTTCCCACCTACGTCTCGGCCTCCCCAAAGGTCTTTTTCCTTCCGGCCTCACAACTAACACTCTATATGCATTTCTGGATTCGCCCATACGTGCTACATGTCCTGCCCATCTCAAACGTGTGTTTATGCAGTGTTTATATTACATGATACAATTGTATTCGGTGTATACGCTATGCTGGATACAGATATGGGAAATTCCATTTTCAAACTATATTAACTGGGTTACATACCCCAGTCTGAAAACCAGGCTACGCCACTGAGCGGAAGGGATTATTCACATCCCTGCCTTTATACCGTAACAGTTGATTTCAATCTACGACAAAGTTTGTGTAACGAATTCATTGCGTCGTTGATAAACAAAAGCCTGCTCTTTACTCAATTCTAGTTTAGTTCAACTGTCCCCGTTGCTATTGGAGACTCAGTTGTCAATAGAAGGATTAACTGGTGTGCTCCGGTCTACAATGGGAGTACACACGGCGCGGGAAGACGCAGGGCTGGCCAAATCGGTGGCAATCCCCGAGGATTTGTGCCATACGCGTAAGAGGTACAGCGAGAAAATTGCTGTAGCACACAATGCAGTCGTGAAATTGGATTTTCGTTGCCAGTACAAAGCGAAAACCTCTCCCTGAAGATTGTTCGTGGGAGATTAAGAGAGTTTCTTCAATCATATTTGCAGGGTGTTCACAAAGATGTAACTGCTTTATTAAAATCCAAGTGAAAAAGTAATATTATTTTCACTCTAGTTTATCAGAGAATATATCAATTTATTGATATCAATTTCAGTACCATTAGGGTTTCTTATCGTAAAATAATGAATATATATATATTATTGATTATAGGGATCGACTTGCTTGCATATTCTCGTTCAATCCTGAACTTACTTACTTACAAATGGCTTTTAAGGAACCCGAAGGTTCATTTCCGCCCTCACATAAGCCCGCCATAAGTCCCTATCCTGTGCAAGATTAATCCAGTCTCTATCATCATATCCCACCTCCCTCAAATCCATTTTGATATTATCCTCCCATCTACGTCTCGGCCTCCCCAAAGGTCTTATTGTAGGGATTCGTAACAAGCTGTTTTTTTACGGTGATGGGTTGTTAGCCCATCGCCCAACCCCCATGCTGGAGGACCACCCCTTATCGGCTGTCCACGATTGCTTATTCAATATATTCGCAGCTACAGATGGAAAAAGTATTTTGGGCAACTACTAAATGCAAATAGAAAGAAATGCACATTTTTCCTTAGAAAGAATCCAGTATAGGGCAGCTAAATTTGTTAAAGGTAAAAGAGAAGATGGGAACGATACGATAAAAGAACTTAAATGGGAAACTTTGGAAAACTGACGTAGGAAAACTAGAATAACATCATTGTATAGAGCACATCTAGGTCAGAAAGCATGGGTAGACATAACGGCTCGGTTAGAAAAGCCAACGTACTATGGTAGGAACGATCATGATTTGAAAATCAAATGTAGGAAACAGAAAACGGATGTAGGTAAATTCTCATTTTTAAATAGAACTATGACTGGAATGACCTACCTGCAGCGGTCTTTGAGGGCTGTCCTTCCTTAAGGAGATTCAAGAATAATTTAAAGAGTTGTGTATAAAGTGAAAATTAAAATTAAGGTGACATTCAACATTTAATTTTTTAAGGTGACATGTATTTATTTAGCCTGACGAGTTACTCCTTGGTTTGAATTGTAAATTATTTAAAAATAGCGTGTAAGAGGGCCTTAGACTAGAAATGTTTAGTTTAAATGTAGTTCTGTTTATAAGTATGCATAAGGGTGTAATTATTTGACTTATTTGAACTGTTGTATCAGTGAAGCGAGGTGAGTCAGTGAAGTTATGGTTTTACAGTGCAGTGAACAGTTCCGATCAGTGATAATTTATAGCGTCAATGAAATGTGTTCTATAGTGTCAGTGAAATGTGTTACAGAGTGTCAGTGAAATGTGTGATAAAGTGTCAGTGAAATGCGTCATAGTACCACTACAGGGAATGAGATGAGAGTAAAGTGAAAGACTATTGAAACTTATGTAGGACCTATACATAATTATGTAGGTTGTATTGTAAAATTAGGTGTTTTATTTTATGTTTTATTATTATTGTGTTAAATTGTATTGTGTATTCTTATTGTATTGTGTATAAAATTGTATATGTGTTGTAAATTGTATTATGTATTGTAAATTTTATTGTGTATAGCTTATCATTTTAACTGTGTATTGTTAATATTGTATATACCACTGCCACCGGGTGCTTGACCACTTGCAGTGTAAATAAATACATACATAGGCCAAATAGAAATGATCGGGATGAAATTAAAATACAAACTGCTCAGCCATTTATACTCGAACCCACACTTTCTGAAGTCGAAAGTGCGGTACAAAAGCTAGCTGAAAAATTCCAGTAGAATTAATACAAAAGGGTGGAAGTACATCATCTAGCGAAATTTATAAACTTGTACTTGCTACTTGGGAAAAGGAAATTGTACCAGAACAATGGAAGGTGTCCATAATCGTACCTATCTTTAAAAGGAGGGACAAAACTAACTGTAGTAACTTTCGAGAAATATCAGTTTTGTTGACGTCGTACAAAATTTTGTCCAATATCCTTTTGAGAAGATTAACTCCATATGTAGATGAAATTATTGGGGATCATCAGTGCGGTTTTAGGCGTAATAGATCGACTATTGATCAGATTTTTTGTATTCGACAGATAATGGAGAAAAAATGGGAGTATAAGGGTACAGTACATCAGTTATTCATAGATTTCAAAAAGGCATATGACTCGGTTAAGAGAGAAGTTTTATATGATATTCTTATTGAATTTGGTATTCCCAAGAAACTAGTTCGATTAATTAAAATGTGTCTCAGTGAAACGTACAGCAGAGTCCGTATAGGTCAGTTTCTGTCAGATGCGTTTCCAATTCACTGCGGGCTAAAGCAAGGAGATGCACTATCACCTTTACTTTTTAACTTTGCTCTAGAGTATGCCATTAGGAAAGTCCAGGATAACAGAGAGGGTTTGGAATTGAACGGGTTACATCAGCTGCTTGTCTATGCCGGTGACGTGAATATGTTAGGAGAAAATCCACAAACTATTACGGAAAACACGGGAATTTTACTTGAAGCAAGTAGAAATATAGGTTTGGGAGTAAATCCCGAAAAGAAAAGGTATATTATTACGTATATTAATATAACACAATATAATATAATATAATATAATATAATATAATATAATATAATATAATATAATATAATATAATATAATATAATATAATATATAATATAATATAATATAATATAATATAATATAATATAATATAATATAATATATGTCACTGTTCGTTAACAGAAAACCACAATTCAAGTCACACAGAGTTTGTGTGCACTCAGTGTTGGGTTCTGGCGTCTTGTCAGCCCACTGTGTGGAATATAAAGGGAAAAACTGAGCCAGTGTCGGTTACAGTACCTGGGTAGCTCAATCGGTAGAGCGTTGGTGCGCTCAGCCAAACGTCCCGAGTTCGATACCTGGCTCCGGAACATTTTTTCTCTTGAAACTTAAATAGCCAGCCTCACAGAGAGCTACACTTGAAGGCCAGATTTTTCGTAAAATTAATTTTGTTTCGTTGTCTGTCTGATCATGCACACTGCCTTCTTTCTGGGACTTGTAGAGTAGATCTTTGCGACAAAACTTTTTTCTAAGACTGTGCAGTTCACTTGACGATATGTGTCAGAGGAAGAACAATTGTTTGTATAGATCTGAAGTCTGATTAGTGTAATATGCAGCTAGTGAGTTATGTACGGGAAGGAGGGGAAAGAAACTGGACACACTACCCTATTAATTCCTGGCTTAGTTGCCTCATGAGTGTTGCCCTATTGGTATCACTTATGTGGTACAGGCCAGTTTTCGGAAAGTTGACTAAACAACAACAACAAAAGCAATATCCGCTTTAAAATAGCTGCCGAAATTCGTCGGAACCAACTTCAGGACCCTCTACAAGGCTTTGATTGGTTAACATTTAATGGATTAAATGATTGTTTGATTGGCAAACTTACACGTGTTAAATTACATAAGCAACTGTGGCTTAGAGCTGTTTCGGTGCTTCTTCACACCATCCTCAGAGTCTACTAAATTTCGGCGTCATCTCGAACTTCGCTGCCTGTTGTGGGGGTGTGTTTGCGTGTTGAAAAGTGGAGTCAAATAGTGTGTGTGTTCTGAAATTGATCTGTGTGTTCTGAAATTGATCGTGGTGTGTTTTAATTTGTCTGTATATTTCATATTGTTCTAATGTGTTGAGTTTTTGGTTTTTGGGTTCTATGTGTAGGATTTCCATGTCTGTATTTATGTTATTGTATGTGTGGTTAGCATTAGTTATGTGTTCGGCAATTTGTAGATGTATTGTGTCCTCTGGTTATTGCTTTAATGTGTTCTTTGTATCGAGTTTGGAATGATCTGCCTGTCTGTCCAATGTAGAAACTGTCGCAACTATTGCATGTGAGTTTGTATACGCCTGTGTGGTTGTATTTATTTGTTTGTGTTGTTTGTGTGTTGAGATGTCTTTGTAGTGTGTTTTCTGTTCTGTATGCTATGTTGTATTTCTGTTTTCTGAATGAGGATGCGATCTTGTGTGTGTTTTTGTTTTTGTATGTTAGTATGATGTATTTCTTGTGTTTGTGTTGTGTTTTGTGTGTTTTTGTGTTTGTTGAGTTTTTGTTTTGTCTTCTTTATGATGTTGTCTATTATGTTTGGGTTGTACCATTGTCCTGAATGCAGCATGTTTGTGTTGTGTGGGGTGGTTAGATGTGTTGTGTATGTGTGTGGTGGTGGTGGTTAGTTTTCTGTATATTTTGAAGGTGTGTTTGTTGTCAACTTTTGTTATGGTGATGTCTAGAAAATTTATGGAGTTGTTGTTTTCAAGTTCCAGTTCCACACACTATTTGACTCCATTTTTCAACATTTCTCAGCACGCAAACACACCCCCACAACAGGCAGCGAAGTTCGAGATGAATCCGAGATCTAATAGGCTCTGAGGATGGTGTGATGAAGCATCGAAACAGCTGTAAGCCACAGTTGATTATGTAATTTAACACGTGTAAGTTTGTCAATCAACCAATCATTTATATTTAAGTGTTAAAAGTAGTGTACACAAGATTCAAGATGGATTTAATGGATTGTTACACTTGATTTGTGAATTATAGTCGCGACGCTGTTATTCCCGGCGTGACTCCTCCTCTTTGCTTACGTCTAAGGAAATGAAGGCTCTATAAAATCTAGGTACGTAGTATCGTTCGCCATTTTTGTTCTCTCGTTGCCGAACTACCATACGAGGAATCTATTTGCCACACCGTTAAACATTATCATGTCGTAGCTCCTATGACAATAAATCAAACGCCCTGTAATTCAGCAAATAATTGAGCGGCAAATAACGTCCTCGTGTGCTTTCTGCGAACGCCAACGAAAGAACCAAAATGGCGGGCGATTATATTAAGTATTTATCGAGCCTTAAGAAATGAATAACGTCTTCATCAGGGAATCACAAGACGCACACGTTTAAATGTAGCCGACCTGCAACGCGATTGGCTGCCGGAAATTAGAGCGACGGGACTATACTGGGTGTTCATTTCAAAGTGTGTCACGACTTCACCGATTTGAAGCGAGTTTCAGCTTATATGTTAGAGAAGTTGCCTATTATTTAAGGCTTTCTTCAATCTGAACTTGAGAACGTGTACGGTATAACTTGAACGTCGTAGCAACAGATGGCGGTCTGTACGGTCTGTGTGCTACCATAACCTCTTTCGAACTGCGTTTTGCGCCGGCAAGTCGTACGCAGGGTATTTGTTATCATCGGTTGCGTGCGGCAACATTCCACAATACAAATCAGATGCTCCGTGTCCATGTTGACCGTCGAAGTTAATGTCAACAAATACGTAAGTAATCGTCTTAACCCTCTCCCCATATCCCGACAGTACGTATTTCCAAACAGTTCACATTCCTGCCACTACCGGCGTTACCGTACGTATCGGTATGTACTCTTCAGAATGAACGCCGTACTTGCTAGGCAACTTCTCTGCCTCTTAGGTTATACACCTCTGCGGAAGTGTAGGAAGATTGAATTCTCTAGGCTCATCGGCTAGCCACATGACGGCATACAGCGAGCCATGACACACTTTGAATTGAACACCCAGTAGTATACGAGCAAAATAGGTTTTATAATAACCGTTTTCGTCATCATAATCAATTTCTTCTTTGGTCTACCAATCCTATTTCGTAAATTTTTTAAACGTGTTGCGATATTTCGTTGTTAAATGAAAATAAAATAAATAACATATTACATAGAATCTTCCCACCGAATTCACATTAATGGAAATACGGTCGGTCCCCAGATAAATTAGTAATTAATGTACACTCATGAAAATCTCACGCAGCCAACTCGTAAAAGCATATTTTATGTGTTCCAATTACACGATCGCCCAGGGAAATGTTTTAAACCAAAGCTTCTGTACGGAAATACTGCGCAAGAAGCTTTTGTTTCTAGGACACGGATATATAGTACGCTAGAGTCCCACCAGAGGGGATACGATTCGTCTGTGAAACAAAAGAGCAAACACTCAAGCGTAAAACAAGAGAGGATCACTAAAGCGTGGAGCAGTTCTGAAACAGGAACAGTTTTAAGAACTAACGGGGATTAGATCTATAGAATTCTAATTCTGAAAGTTGTTTCATAAGCTTGTGAAGTCTGGACCTAGTGTAAAGGGGAAATGGGACAGCCTGTTTTAAAACAAGCAGCCATATAACTGCGTCAAAATGTTGGAAGTTTATCATTACCAACATAACAACACTATCATACTAGAAATTAACTTCGTCGGATACAATAAATTCTGAAATAGTAATATACGTTACAAGAGCGGTATGTTGACGTTTTCATGGTCGAGGAAAAGATTGAAAAAACGAAACGTAGTTGAGCTTTTTTAATTTCCGAGAACATGAAAACAAACATACCGCTCGTGTATCGTACATTATTTTGTGCGAACATCGTTTATTACATACCTGAAAGACGAATTTCTAATTAGTTGCAATGAAATCTCCATGTTGGTTTCTGTTTAATGACGGCAACTTCGGAAAACCAAAATATCATTTTGTTGCTATAAAATGTTTTCTGTGTTTACTATACTCCAGCAGGCAGTGATATACGTCTGTCTTTTTTTTTTCCCCCAGTCTATAAATGCGAACTTAAAACAAACGGTAAGGTTATGTAATGATTTATTTTTCATTTTAATATTTTAACAATATTATTTATATAACATATTGCAGTAATAACATCGGCATCTGAATCTTGTTGATTTTTTCACGGCTTCCTTAATGTTACTTGTATCAGGAATGCAATAAGTTTTGTGGAGTAGTAGACTTTACTTAAATTTTGCAAATATTTAAAAACAATAATTAACACTGCAATTTAGGTGAAATTGCAGTGGTAAGTTTCCAATTTATAATTATTACTATGTTAAACGTCTCTAAAAATAATATGTTAAAAGCCTAAAGCAGTAAAATGAATGTCGCGCTTAAGCGGTAAGAAGAGGGAAATTGTTATGTGTGTTACGTTGGGAATACTGAATGTGGTATTTCACACTTACCGCGTATTGGTTCTGTGCGGAAAAGAAGCAAATACGCACGATCTCGCACAAAGGAATTTTACAATGTTACATTTGTTCCGATCAAATTTCTGCATATTCGAAGAACAAAACTAAAATTCTTTCAATTCACTGGTCAACAATAATACTGTTAAATGGCGTAGCTCGGTCGGTTAAGGCGTTTGCGTGCCGATCCGGAGTTGCGTTCGGGCGCGGGTTCGATTCCCGCTTGGGCTGATTACCTGGTTGGGTTTCTTCGGTTTTCCCCAACCGTAAGGCAAATGTCAGGTAATCTATGGCGAATTCTCGGCCTCATCTCGCTATCATCAATTCCATCGACGCTAAATAACCTCGTAGTTGATACAGCATCGTTAAATAACCAAGTAAAAAAATATGGTTAAATGTACAATTTCTGCTGTTTATTATGTAATTTCATCTGCTGATTCCAAAAATGAAGTCAGAATTTTTCTACCACCCACCATTTTTTTTGTAATTTTAGAAAAATTGATTTATTTTTATTGATATATACAGTCCTTATCATGCTAATGGAAAGAGAATATTTCACATATTTCATTTTATTGCTTGGCATCAACCCCTTTGATTAGATTACCCCCCTTTGATTTGATTACCTGGTTGGGTTTTTCCGAGATTTTGCCCAAACAAAAAGGCAAATGCCGGGTAATATTTTGTCGAATCCTCGGACCTCACCTCATCTCACTACATCTCACCAAAATATTGTAAAAAAATTGCACAAAATTGTAAAAATTGTAGAAAATTACTGAATTGTAAAACTATAAAAAATTGTAAAAATTGTAATTGTAGTATTGTAAAATTCTGACTTGTTCCACATCTTCAAGCTTCATTGCTCATGTAAGATCTATGGAATAAAATGAATGAATGAATGAATGAATGAATGAATGAATGAATGAATGAATGAATGAATGAATGAATGAATAACAATTAACCTATAACTTTAGATCACTGTTGCCTATGAAGTCAGAATTCATAAAAATGAATTTTATTCCTTGTAAGACAGTGAGAGTTAATATTAGGGGAGAGTTGGGTAGTATCGGACATCGGGTAATATCGGACAGTGATGTTTGTTTCATCTACCACCAGATGGTAGTACAGTGATGTTTCTTTCATCTACCACCAGGTGGTAATAGCAGTGTTCATTTGTCGCATACAGAAACGTAACCATGTCACTTAGGTACTACCATCTGGTGGTAGATGAAAGAAACATCACTGTCCGATATTATCCGATGTCCGATACTACCCAACTCTCCCTTAATTCTCAGCTGAGTTGAAACTTACATTCATGAAACAAGTTTCATAACCTGTGTTTTCTTTGTCCTTATTTTAAGTGAGGTAAACGTATCTTATAAAGTGAAACATAACCTCGAAATACTGTGTAAATCGCATAAATAATTTTTGTTGCGTTTTTGATTAGTTAACTTTGAATTTTACTACACTAGTTTAAAGAACTTACGAGTGTTTTTTATTGAGAAATAGATGAGGACAGGAACTGGGTCCCTGAAATCTGTTGCGCTCAATGTGATTCTATTAACTGGTTGGCTAAACGGATCCCGTCATATGCCTTTTCCAGTTCCAATGATATGCCGGGAACCTAAGGATCATTCAACACTGTTACTTTCTAGGAACCACAAATCCTTGCTAACTAATGTAAGTTCACTCTTAGCTGAAAGACTACAACGTGTTCATAATGTGTGCATACGATTCATCTTCAATACTCGTAAATTTGATCATATAACACCTTCCCTCCAGTTACTTTCATGGGTGCGTCTGAAGGAACGAAGAACAATACATTCACTGTCTCTTCTGTTTAGAATCATGCATACTTCTACTCCGAATTATCTGTTATCGCGCTTTCAATTTCTTACAACTCTTCGAAACCGACATCAAGCACTTCTTTCTATCCCTCATCATAGAACGTCTTTATACTCATCTTCCTATACTGTAGAAATACCTCGCCTCTGGAATTCGTTACCTAATGACGTCAGGGACTGCCTGACTTTATCACAATTCAAAATTAAATTAGAAAATTTTGTCTTAGTTAATGTTTTTTTAGGTATTGCTAGAAGTATTGATTTGTGTTTTTTTTCTTTTTCTTTTTTTAATCTAGATTAAAATTGCAAGCTTCTTCTTTATGTTAGTTAATTAGTTAGGATACAATTAATTATGATACTTAATCACTCATTTAAAGTTTGTGTGACTGCAACCTGTGCATATTTTTGTGTGGCTTTACTTTGTTTATAGTGTTTTTTTTTCTCTCTGTCTTTATTTTTTGTGTAGCTTTATTTTGTATATAGTGTATTTTTTATGTTTATTTCTATTATTGTATTTGTATTCCTGGTGTTGTGGAAGAGAAGGCCTGATGGCCTTAACTACACCGAAATAAATAAATAAATAAATAAATAAATAAATAAATAAATAAATAAATAAATAAATAAGAAAGTAAATAAATAAATAAGTAAATAAAATAAGTAAATAAATAAATAAATAAATAAGTAAGTAAGTAAATAAATAAATAAATAAATAACTACTTAAGTAAGCAAATAAATAACTAAGTAAGTAAATAAATAAATAAATAAATAAGTAAATAAATAAATAAGTACATAAATAAATAAGTAAATAAATAAATATGTAAGTAAATAAAGAAATAAGTACATAAATAAATAAATAAATAAATAAATAAATAAGTAAATAAATAAATAACTAAATAAATAAATAACTAAGTCAATAAATAAATAAGTAAATAAATAAATAACTAAGTAAGTAAATACATAAATAAGTAAATAAATAAATAAATGAATAAATAAATAAATGAATAAATAAATAAATAAATAAATGAATAAATAAATAAATAAATAAATAAATAAATGAATGAATGAATGAATAAATAAATAAATAAATAAATAAATA
This sequence comes from Periplaneta americana, assembly GCF_040183065.1. NCBI lineage: Eukaryota > Metazoa > Arthropoda > Insecta > Blattodea > Blattidae > Periplaneta > Periplaneta americana. The sequence continues at coordinate 5,411,754 of NC_091122.1, forward strand.
AATAAATAAATAAATAAATAAATAAATCAGAAGATTACAGAGAACTTGTCAGCGAGCTGATTCAGAACTATCACGTGATGGGGTGTCATGTATCTCAAAATAACTTCCTCGATTCTCATCTATTTTTCTTTCCCCAATACCTTAGGATAGTGAGCCACGAAATGGGGAGCGTTTTCACCAGGACTTTTCTGAAATGGAAAGACGCTACCAGGAAAAATGGAGCCTAAATATTCTATCAGACTACTATTGGACACTCAAAAGAAATGTTTTTCAAGCGAAGTATAGCCTAAAATCTATTTCACTTACATTTTAGGTAAATAAATATGATTTTAGATAAAATGTTACAAGGTATCAATACTATAAAAATCTGAAGTACATTTCATATAATTACTCAAAAACCTTGTGTGATAGAAAAATTCTGAAAACAAATCTGAAATTAGCACGAAAAATGGTATGAGAATCACACATTCTTTATCTTTCAACAAAGATATGTTTAATTGTGTTGACCATATCATAATACAATTACAATACAATGGGAATTAGCCACCGGTGTGGCTCAGTCGGTTAAGGCGCTTGCCTACCAGTCTGAAGTTGCGCTCGGGCGCGGGTTCGATCCCCGCTTGGTTTTTTCCGAGGTTTTCCCCAACCCTAAGGTGAATGTCAGGTAATCTGTGGCGAATCCTCGGCCTCATCTCGCTATCACCAATCTCATCGACGCTAAATAACCTAGTAGTTGATACAGCGTCGTTAAATAACAAACTAAAAAACAATGGGGATTAAATCAATGGCTTTCCCAAAACATGCTAAGAAATGTTCATTCAAAAGAATTTTTTATCCCGAAAAAGAAGCAAAAACGAGCAAAACTGTATTAAACTTTTTGTTTGAAATATCTCAAAGAATACTTACTTACTGGCTTTTAAGGAACCCGGAGGTTCATTGCCACCGTCACATAAGCCCGCCATTGGTCCCTATCCTGAGCAAGATTAATCCATTCTCTGTTATCATATCCCACCTCCCTCAAATACATTTTAATATTATCTTCCCATCTACGTCTCGACATCCCCAAAGGTCTTTTTCCCTCCGGCCTCCCAACTAACACTCTATATGCATTTCTAGATTCGCCCATACGTGCTACATGCCCTGCCCATCTCAAAGGTCTGGATTTAATGTTCCTAATTGTGTCAGATGAAGAATACAATGCGTGCAGTTCTGTGTTGTGTAACTTTCTCCATTCTCCTGTAACTTCATCTCTCTTAGCCCCAAATATTTTCCTAAGCACCTTATTCTCAAACACCCTTAATCTCTGTTCCTTTCTCAAAGTGAGAGTCCAAGTTTCACAACCATAAAGAACAACCTGTAATATAACTGTTTTATAAATTCTAACTTTCAGATTTTTCGACAGCAGACTGGATGATAAAAAAGTTTCTCAACCGAATAATAACAGGCATTTCCCATATTTATTCTGTGTTTAATTTCCTCCCGAGTATCATTTATATTTGTTACTGTTGCTCCTAGATATTTGAACTTCTCCACCTCTTCAAAAGATAAATTTCCAATTTTTGTATTTCCATTTCGTACAATATTCTGGTCTCGAGACATAATCATATACTTTGTCTTTTCGGGATTTACTTCCAAACCTATTTCTTTACTTGCTTCCAGTAAAATTCCTGTGTTTTCCCTAATCGTTTGTGGATTTTCTCCTAACATATTCACGTCATCCGCATAGACAAGCAGCTCATGTAACCCGTTCAATTCCAAACCCTCTCTGTTATCCTGGACTTTCCTAATGGTATATTCTACAGAAAAGTTAAAAAGTAAAGGTGATAGTGCATCTCCTTGCTTTAGCCCGCAGTGAATTGGAAACGCATCTGACAGAAACTGACCTATACGAAGTCTGCTGTACGTTTCACTGAGACACATTTTAATTAATCGAACTAGTTTCTTGGGAATACAAAATTCAATAAGAATATCATATAAAACTTCTCTCTTAACTGAGTCATATGCCTTTTTGAAATCTATGAATAACTGATGCACTGTACCCTTATACTCCCATTTTTTCTCCATTATCTGTCGAATACAAAATATCTGGTCAATATTTGATCTATTACGCCTATAACCACACTGATGATCCCCAATAATTTCATTTACATATGGAGTTAATCTTCTCAAAAGAATATTGGACAAATCTCAAAGGATAACTTCCTGAAATTAATGACATTACTTACGATTCACCCTGTATAACCAGTTTTTCCGACCATCTCCTCATCGCTATACAGCGAGCAATATTTCGTCTCGAATGTCGCAAATTAAGGATCTTCTGTGAGCATACACTGTTTCATAAGAGTTAAATCCCCCTGGCTCAACGCACAACCCATTCAGTTAACGATGCACCTTCAGAATTGCAGACGAGGGGTACGAAAGGCAGAGAGGTGATGGAATCAGTGCTTCACAGTAACGAATCAGTTTTTGTGTGAGCTATGAACAATCTGGAACGATGAAACAGGGATGAAAGGAATTAGATGGCCTGGATTAGAAGGCAGTGCTTCCAATTGCATTACCAGGGCTTGTGCAGGCAGTGATTATGTTAGCCTGCAGGCTGGCAACCCGCCTCGCAGTGCGAAACAACATTCAAGTGTTTTCATCTTGTTCACGATCCCCGTTCTTCAATAACTTCAGTGGGTATAAGGTGAGTTAAGAATATACATTGCTATATTGTTATAATATAAAATATGCCCTACTTGGTAACTAATTGTATCGTATATGTAAAACATTTTTGGTTAAGGGAAAATGTCTTTTCTCATATTATTTTAAGTACAGCCTCTATTTTCCTAACATAGTTTCATATCAATGTATGAAGTCTTTTAAATACAACATTTTCACTTTTGCCCTTTATGACACAAAAAAGAATGCAGTATTGCAAATAAAACGATGTATCTACTCTGAAGAGTATCACAGAATCACAAATCTTGTCTTAAATTAAAGCTAAAAGACTGATAATAAATTTTGTTTGATGATTTTTAGACATTTCAATTTTTATTTTGCATTTTTGTGAAGAGAAGGAAAAACTGCACGTCTAATTTTAACTTATTCTTTATTTGCAATCTGACAATTTCCTCTTACATAATTATTCATGTATAATATGAGAATATACCCTGAAAATTTTATCCAATTATATCTTATTGTTTAAGATAGTACAATACATATTAAATGTTGAAAAATTTAATAATAATAATAATAATAATAATAATAATAAAGCCATATACTTAGCTGCACTAGTGCGAATTACGGATATATTATTTATGTAGTAAACTCTCCTTTATTTCGGGTTAAAATAGAATAACGTATCTAAAATAAAGTAAACAAATTATCAAAAAGGTAAAACAAAATAAAAAAGAAAAGAAGAAGTTAACCTCAGTTGTAGCTGTAATTTTAATTTTAGTTCCTAGTTTATTTTATTTTCTACATTCCTCTTATATTAATAATATATTATATTATATTATATTATATTATATTACATTATATAATTTCATTGTAGCTGTAATTTTAATTTTAGTTCCTATTTTATTTTATTTTCTATATCCCCCTTATATTAATATTATATTATATTATATTACATTATATTATATTATATAATTTCATTGTAGCTGTAATTTTAATTTTAGTTCCTATTTTATTTTATTTTCTATATCCCCCTTATATTAATATTATATTATATTATATTACATTATATTATATTATATAATTTCATTGTAGCTGTAATTTTAATTTTAGTTCCTATTTTATTTTATTTTCTATATCCCTCTTATATTAATAATATATCTGAACTGCGACCCAACACGAGCGCTGCTCATTCGGTCCTCAAATTTTGTTAATATTATTGTATCCTCTTTTTGTACTATTTGTATTATTTTATTTCTATTTCTATTGTTGTAATTATATTCTGTAGTCTGATGTATTATTCTGTTCTAAATTATTATATAAATTTGTACGTGACCATGTTCTAGTATCTTCTGATGCATTTGAAATTTGAAAATTTGAAATTACAACATGGCCCTTCACTTTACCAATACGCTAAAGAGAACTACGTAGTACAATTGAGGGGTTTGCCGGAAAAAGGGCGTATACATCAATATGGCGAATTGAGATACATGCAATCTAAGATTTTAAAACGCACCTGAATAAAATGTTATACACGCACGCAGCCCTGTCCTGCAGGTATGTACAGTACAATCAAAACAAAATTTCGTTACTATAATTATTCACTACATTTTAAACCGTTTTCCCGAAGAAGGGCGTATAGGTCTATCCGCCTTTCTTCCGGCAAAGCCCTCAATTGCTGAATTAGGTGTTACGAATTCTTTCATGTTTGCTGTCTATTATGTTTAATTAAAAAAATGTTTTATGCCATATAAAGGAAATATATTCATGTGAGCTCACATATTAAATCAAAAATCGTTCCTCGTATTATGTAATTATTAATTAATATTATTTTATTTAATATTTCAGTAGCAATATGGGCGCATCTAAAAAGAAAGAAGAGGTGGAAATAAATGTAGTTATGCTGTAGTTTAAAACAAAATAAAAACCACACGGATTTAAATACTAATACAAATTAAGGTGACCATTTTCGTGTTACTCCATTTTATACACAACGTTACTTCGAGGATCCATCTGTAAGCCGGGGAAAACGTTCAGTGACTCAGCACTTTCAACAATCAGCGAAGGCAACGGTATAAAAAAAAGATTAAAAGGAAAATGTTGATAATCTTCTAATAAGCATTATGAAGCAGATTGGCGAAATGACGATAAGCTAAAATTGTTCAAGTTTATCATTGATGCAGGTCTAGATCAAGATATCAGCCAAGATGATGCCTTGTGTGAAGTTACTAGAGATGCTCCAGTTTTTAGCATTTGAATATTTCTGTTAAAATGCTGCATGCAGTTTTGAAATGCAAATTCATTTCTTTTTTTATAATAAAACCATTTATTTTTCAAAAGGCACATTATCCATAATTTACGTTCAAAGGGGACATTATCCACTTTAAAATATTACTTTTCATTCACTTCCAATGATTTTTATAACTACAACCTATGGGTATAAACGTTTTCATCAAATTTTAATGAGATAGTGAAATGAAATCAGGAATTGCACAAGTATTTGTGCAATTATCAGTTTTTCTTCATTTCTGTAATTTTTTAAAAAGTGGATAATGTCCCTTCTGCATCTATCTTCTTCAGAATCACCTCAAGAGAATAAACGATTGGGCGATAGCCAACAAAATGAAAATAAATTCTCTAAAGAGCAAAGCCATCAGCTTTACAAGGAAAATAAATAAAATAGTCGCTTCGTATACGTTAGGGGGTGAAACCATTCCGGAAGTTAACAAATGTAAATACCTCGGAATAACATTTAGCAGCGATCTCGGCTGGGGGGAACACGTTACAGACACAGCAGGAAAAGCATGGAGGGCGTTACACTTTGTGATGAGGGTACTAAGAAAAGACTCTGATAAATCCAAAGAGATTGCATATAAACCACTAGTACGTCCAGTAATGGAATATGGTGCTGCATGTTGGGATCCTTACAGATTAGACATTGGAAAAGATTAAAAAACGAGCTCTCAAGTGTTGTCGTAATAATTCACCATTAAAATGGGACACACTCACGGACAGGAGAACGCGAATTCGATTATGCGCAATGTTCAAAACATACAGAGGTGAGCCTGCCTGGAGAGAAATAAAAAATAGGTTGCAACCGCCAAATTACTCTTCAAGGAACGACCACTCATATAAATTGAGGGAAAGACGACAGAGGACGGACGCTGGAAAGTTTTCTTGCCTCAATCGTACTATCAGGGACTGGAATGCTTTACCTGCAGACTTACTAAAGGCTTTACCAATAACCAAAAATTTATTTAAAAATAGGCTTAAGGACTTTACTAATAGACGGTAGCATATTATACACACTACTTAAAGGGTGTAATTGATATCTTGTTATTTGAAGAGTTCTATCAGTGAGGAAGTGTGTTGTGTCAGTGAAGTGTGTAGTGTCAGTGAAGTCTATTGTGTAAGTGAAGTGTGTTGGTGTCAGTGAAGTGGCTGTGCAAAGTATCTGAACAGTGAAATGGTTAGAAGTGTTAGTGAAATCAGGTAGAATCAGTGCAGTGAGTGAGTTGACAGCGAAATAAGTGTAGTGCCGAAAGGTACTTGTACAGGTATGAACCTGTCAGACTCGTGGGTCTTAGTTCGAGCTTAGGGTTAAGATACAAATTAGATTTACTTTAAATGTTATTTTAAGTGACCATGCTTGATTTTAATTTAGGATGCTCCTTGTTATTATTATTATTATTATTATTATTATTAATTATTGTTTTTATTAGTTGTGTTTATTATTAATTGTCATTATTGAGTGTAATTAGTTACCACTGCCACCGGGTATATAACCATTTGCAGTTTGAATAAATGCATACACATACATACCCCTCAATTGAGGAAGAAAATAATAGACGCAGAAAGACTGATAAAAGTGAGTGTGAAAACATGGAAGCTAAGATACGACACGAGGACTAGAAGACACAGAAGTGATCAAAAGAAGGAAAAGAAATGAAGTAGAGACGTTTGTAAGGAGAGAAATATAAGATGTAGAAGAAAACTGCATTAAATTCACACACGTAAAAAGAGCAGCTCTGGTGAAGCAGGAAGTGAATGTGTGTGTGTGTGTGTGTGTGTGTGGAATAGGGAATTGGAGGACTCAAAAGACTGGAATCCGGCGAAAGAATAAAGAAAGCTATGCCGGGATATCGATAATTCAGAACACAGACGATTTTATTTGTCAGACTGGCTTAGGAGGCCTAGTGACCCGGTACTTCCTCTTCTGTAACAATACTTCGTCCCGGCTACAAGGTGTTCCTCGTGTCTTGACACGCAAACCACGTCCAAACAAACTTCTCACGAACGGAATGACTAATTTCCCTGCGTCATAATATCCCCGACTATCATGCAACTGAAATTGTGTTGCTCTCGCTTGCAACTTTTTCATGCTTTTATAATTTCCTGATAAATACCGGTATTTTTTTTATCGGTCAACATGCAAGCTTCGTTGTGCACTGCACGAACTCGCCGTGCCCATGCGGCAACTTCTCCGACACAACTGCACGCCAGGTTGTCTAGACATTTCGCCTGTACGCAAAGAACTTCATGATTCCGATACGTGTAGTTGGAAACCAGGATTGATAAATCAACAACAAATAGATTAGATCAGGTATGCTCAAAATTGTAAAAGCCCCGATTACACGGATGATGCTGCACTACATAACACACATTGTGTACGGACTGGGCTCCGCAACTACATTGAAGCACCGCCCGTGGCATAGTTCTTACACTCTTACAAATACGGATAATAAACTGAATTTGAAAAAGGAAAGAGTATACACTGTAATAATCAGTTATTACATTATTTATTATATTTAATATAGTTATGATATAATAATACTGTATCATTTTCATATTCTACCATATAGTCTACTTTGCGGTCTATTCAACATCTGCATTCTTTTCTGCAAGTAATCGGGAATCTATTTCGAACGAATATACTGCAATGCGCTAAAGATGCTCATCTGTTAATCGGGACCTATGTTTGGATTTAGTAATCTTCATTCTCGAAAATAATCGTTCGCACACATATGTCGAGGCGAAGGTAGCTAACATAGTGACAACGAATAAGCTCATCTTGTAATATTTAGTTTTGTTCATTTTTTAAATACTTATATGCTTATATTATTTCAATTTACCGATGTACATATGATATTTTCATGCAGATATTCTGCGTCATCATACGATGAAAGAGTAATGGAACGGAGAAAATTCTCTACGGCGCCGGGACTTGAACCCGGGTTTTCAGCTCTACGTGCTGATGCTTTATCCACTAAGCCACACCGGATACAACCCCGGCGTCGGACAGAATTGTCTCTGATTAAGTTTCAACTCTTGGGTTCCCTCTAGTGGCCCTCTGCACTACGTCATAGATGACTATGAACTTCGGATCCCGGCCAACAAGTCACTCATAACGAGTGCACCTCAGCACATATGAGGACTTCGGTCCTATATTCATAGACATCTATGACGTAGTGCAGAGGGCGGCCACTAGAGGGAACCCAAGAGTTGGAACTCAATCAGAGACAATTCTGTTCGACGCCGGGGTTGTATCCGGTGTGGCTTAGTGGATAAAGCATCAGCACGTAGAGCTGAAAACCCGGGTTCAAGTCCCGGCGCAGTAGAGAATTTTCTCCGTTCCATTACTCTTTCATCGTACAACTTATATGCTTGTCAAGTCATATTCTCTGTATTTAGTTCTGAATTCTACGTTACTTTGTAAATCAATTAACTCGTCCTGGAACTGCACTCTCACGGATTGTACTAAATTTATGAAAAAGATTAACAAAAATACTAATATCACTCTCCATACGTCTAAAATCACTAAATCTTTGTTCTGTGAATTCACATTTGAAATGTTGCAGTACAGAGACATAATTAACTATATTTTGTTCAGGCACCATACATCTCTTTACAAGTTCACCATCCGTGAAGGGTTTTAGTGCCTTAGCTAATTCCCAACATACTACATGGGCTAACTTGCTCCAAAACATAGACTCTGAATTGTTCGACTCTCTTCAAGGTTTGGGCTTTCATGAAGTGCTTTCAATTATTGACACTGTAGTGCACGTTGCACCCATCAAAAATTATTTCATCAAAATACGTATTTCTGCTGGAATAAAATCACCACATAACAATAATAATAGGTCTAATAATAATAATAATAATAATACTACTACTAATAATAATAATAACAACGTTGGTATATGAAAATAGGCTATATTACAGAAAACAGCTTCCCTGTCACTTCGGCATGTTCTGGGTAGCAGAGCCTATAATGTACTTTTATGTTGCTCAGTAGTATTCCTGACAGTACCTTACAATATAGTAATGACTTTCCGTTTTCACCGAACGTACAACAAAAATAGTCTTCCTCCCACACTGTACTGAATGATCGTTTGCTTACAGAAGGCTTTGACTGTGTCATTGTTCCGCGCTGTTCATACGTTACTAAGTACTTGAACTGCCTTCCGCAGTCATCCGTCGAGCTTCGAACGGGGAACAGCACGCTCTACATTCGAAGGTTGTGATTACAGAATGTAATCGGAGTCAGAGAATGAGCATACCTGGATTAGACTAACACAGAGAAAGTAAAGAAAATGTAGCGGAGAAAAAAACGATAATTAAGAAAAATTAACGGATCCATTTCTTAAAATACAACAAAAAGGTTTCTCAGATTTTCATAAAACATAATTCCACATTAAATTTTGAACCGTATTTTTAAGGGGTCACTATGGTGAAATAATGGTGACTATTTATATGACGTCATTCCATTTTCGCCCAATGAAGTGTAATGAAATTTTGAATTCCAACCAATCACAGTCATACATCGCGATAATTTCTGCAGCTCGATTTATCACTATCATTTTATCGCATTGTCGTTCTTTTGTTTAGTCAGTGTCGCCAACTGTTTCCACGTAAATCGATGAGTATGAATCCATTGTACTAAATAAAGTGCGAAATCCTACTTCCACATCTTCATCTTCTAATTCCATGTCCATTGTATCTAAAGAAAATGACACTTCTTCATAACAATTGTTCATTTAATTAATGTATTAATCAGGTTATTTGTGCAATATTTTATTGAGGAATTAATTGTCAATTGTTGTTAAGATATAAGTAATACATAAATATTCTCTGTATATAAAAAAAAACTATTCCCCGAAATTAAAAATATGAGTTTAACAATAAATTTTACAATTTGAAAAATACAGTATATAAAACTAAATACAAATACAAATATTTACATACGGAATACGAAATAAACTTTACAAGAGGAAAAGTTCATCCAAAGGGCTGGACTCTGGAAGAGTACCCAAAACGCTCATTGCATTTCCGCGTTGAATAGCAATACTTAAGCGTTGACGCAAATAAGTAGTGCAACGGCGATCACCAGTAATGGAGATCAAAATTTGGCCGATTTGAGATACCAAAACTTTAGCGTCATGACTCCAAGGACCGAAGGTCTCCACAGCAAATGGAACAAAGATATAATTGTCTAAAAGATGAGCATATTTATTGACTTTCTTCTTCACGGCTAATTCAGCAGCATATGCTGCGCGTCTGGAGTTATTCGGCAAGTGAGATGGAGCTAGAGTGTCAACGCAAGTGGAGTCCCAAATTAAAGATTTTCCTCTAGACCAGCCGTGGCGAGAATGTGACTCGCGAGCACATTGTGGCTCGCTATGATAGCTATGCATTTATCTTGCATTTAACCTTCCCAACCCCCACCCTGTCACTCACTGGAGTCAAACTCCGTTCCATTTGTATTTGTCTCTGACCTGCGAGTGGCATATGTCTCTCTCGAAACCATGTACCTCTACAAAAACGAAAGTTTCAAGTTGGATGGGAGGACGCATTTTTTTGCTGTCAATATGATGAGAATATTAAATGTATGATTTGTTCACAAGTATTACGAGGAAAACGGTTGTATAACATAAAACAGCATTATGCTACATGTTACTGATGAAACATTAAAAGTTTGTGTTATTATTATTATTATTATTATTATTATCATCATTATTATTATTATCATCATCATCTCTGTACGTCGACCCTTTTTCAGCAGATGTACGAATAATGCGGTTAGCTCTTCAATTTGAACTCTCTGATTTACTGTGTGATGTCAAATGAAAGCTAGATGTAAGGACTTGACAAATGTTGAACTTTCAAATCTTTGCCAAAAAATAAATATCCGAAGCTTCGTTCTTTCGCTTGCTCTGTTGAAGCCATGTTCGCTACAACTCACGTTTGTGAAAAATTATTTTCAACAATGAAAATAGCAAAAACCAAATTTAGATCACGACTGACAGACAAATACCTTCGTGATCAACTACGACTGGCAGTAAGTGACATAATTCCTGATTTTGAAACTCTGTCGCAGAGACATTCTGAAGACAATTTTAGGTTATGATATTGTTCATTTCTTTCTTCGTTACACGTACTAAACATTAGTTTGTAGCCTTGTACTGTATAAAATTATATTTAAGTGCTTGACGTAAGGAAAATGAAAATCCGTTAATAAGTCACACAGTTGCTTCACTTCCCCTTCGGGTGTCCGCCTCCCTTCATAGGTGCTATGCACGTTGCAGGTTACACAGTGGCTCGGCGCACGATTACATTTTCGCCACCGCTGCTCTAGACCATGGAATTAAGGTGAGACCATCGGGTCGTTTACCATCTGCGCGACTAATATCTGGTGGTTCCAAAAGAGACGGGATGCCACAAGAAGTCAGAGGTCTTTTAATGATATCATTGAGTGATGTATGTCTGGGAATGCGACCCTTGCTCCTCGCACAGCTGAGTGCATGATGACCGTAAATATCAGCAATTCCTCCGCAAATAAATTGGTGTGGCTGGCAGAGTTTACAACCAAGGCGTAAGGCCATTGCGATTTTAAAGGATGTACTATCTATTAGGGTGCCGATGTGAGGAGAAGGTAATGCGTGTAACCAAGCTCCAGACTCACTCTCTTGAAGAGCTGGCAGACGTGCAATGTCTTGTTCGGATGTGAAAGAAGAAAGGAGTTGATCTAAAATTTTTTGGGAAAAGATAACGTTGTACAGATGATAGTATTGTAAGCATCTTTATGTAGTTTAAAATCAATATACTTTAGATGAAAATTGTAGAAGTTTTAAAATTCACAAAAGCATCCCCTTTAATGGGTTATATAAATGTTCATGTTCCCACATCATAAAATGCCTTTAAATTGCCGCGTGCCAAGGATCTTTAAATGCCACATCATGTTATGAAGCATTACTTACTTACTTAATGACTTTTAAGGAACCCGGAGGTTCATTGCCGCCCTCACATAAGCCCGGCATTGGTCCCTATCCTGAGCAAGATTAATCCAGTCTCTATCATCATAACCCACCTCCCTAAAATCCATTTTAATATTATCTCCCCATCTACGTCTCGGCCTCCCCAAAGGTCTTTTTCCCTCCGGCCTCCCAACTAACACTCTATATGCATTTCTGGATTCGCCCATACGTGCTACATGTCCTGCCCATCTCAAACGTCTGGATTTAATGTTCGTAATTATGTCAGGTGAAGAATACAATGCGTGCAGTTCTGCGTTGTGTAACTTTCTCCATTCTCCTGTAACTTCATCCCTCTTAGCCCCAAATATTTTAATAAGAACCTTATTCTCAAACACCCTTAATCTACGTTCCTCTTTCAAAGTGATAGTCCAAGTTTGACAACCATACAGAACAACCGGTAATATAACTGTTTTATAAATTCTAACTTTCAGATTTTTTGACAGCAGACTAGATGACAAAAGCTTCTCAACCGAATAATAACAGGCATTTCCCATATTTATTCTGCGTTTAATTTCCTCCCGAGTGTCATTTATATTTGTTACTGTTGCTCCAAGTTATTTGAATTTTTCCACCTCTTCGAAGGATAAATATTTCCAATTTTTATAGTTCCATTTCGTACAATATTCTGGTCACGAGACATAATCATATACTTAGTCTTTTCGGAATTTACTTCCAACCCTATCGCTTTACTTGCTTCAACTAGAATTTCCGCGTTTTCCCTAATCGTTTGTGGATTTTCTCCTAACATATCACATGTATTGTGGTCCCTATCACCACGGCATGGCGCGTCCTCAGGTTGCGGATAGAGGAGACGGCCTCCAGATATGGAGGGTAGCTGCGAATATATTGAATAAGCAGTCGTGAACAGCCGATAAGGGGTGGTCCTCCAGCTTGGGGGTTGGGCGAAGGGCTAACAATCCATCACCGTAAAAAACAGTTTGTTACGAAACCTAACAGTAAGCCTCGGAAGAATAAAATCAGCAGTAAAAAAGGTCGAATTTATCAGTGACAGGTTATCATATTTAGTACTTAAGGGTAGATGGTGCGATATCGTAGTTATAAATGCTCATGCCCCTACAGAAGAGAAAGACGACCATATAAAGGATAGCTTCTATGAGGAATTAATGTAAATAAAAATAAAAAAATAGCTCTATGTCAGGCAGTAAAGAATAGTTTTAGCTATAAAACAGTGAAAAAACTGTGTCTGTATCTTGAAAACTGCATGAGCTATCATGTTTCAAGTTGCATGTCAAAATTATAAACAAAATAATTTTGTGCGAGATCGTGCGTATTTGCTTGGTTTCCGCACAAAACCAATCCGCGGAAAGTCTAAAATTCCACATTCAGTATTCCCAACCTAACACACATAACAATTTCCCTTTTCTTACCGCTTAAGTAACATATTGATTTTACTGCTTTAGGATTTTAACATATTATTTTTAGAGACGTTCAATATAGTAATAATTATAAATTGGAAACTTACCACTGCAATTTCACCTAAATTGCACTGTCAATTATTGTTTTTAAATATTTGCAAAAATTATGTAAACTCTACAACTCCACTAAATTTACTGCATTCGTGATGCAAGTAACATTAAGGAAGCCGTGAAAAAATCAACAAGATTCCAGACTCATCATAGACTGGGGGAAAAAAAAGACATGTATATCACGGCCTGTTGGAGTATAGTAAACACAGAAAACATTTTATAGCAACAATGTTGAAGACAGATATTTTTGTTTTGCAAATTTGCGTCATTGAACAGAAACCAAGATGGAGATTTCATTGCAACTAATTAGAAATTCCTCTTTCAGGTATGTAAAAAACGATCTTCGCACAAAATAATGTACGATACACGAGCGGTATGTTTTCTTTCAATTCTCGGAAATTAAAAAAGCTCAACTACGTTTCGCTTTTTCAAACTTTTCCTCGAACATGAAAACTTCAACATACCGCTCTTGTAACGCATATTACTATTTAAAAACAATTTAGACATAATTTCAAGGGAACTGTTCACTTCATTCTCTTTCTGGTACCATTCTCAATTATATAAAATTTTACAGAGCAGAATTATACAAAAGAAAATTTTTTGTATGTAAAGGTGTACATATACCTTAAACCCTACCCCATGTGAAATCATTTCTCGCCACCTCTACTGTGTATCTAACCTTGTGGACCTTACTATTGATATCTAGCCCTCACACAAGGCCGCTTGGAATGCTGTAATTGAGAAGTACCTCCCAAGGCCTTCGCAAGGAGAGAGAATAGTGGGAGAGGTTCGGAGAGGGTGGGAATTCCAATTCTGCTCGCTCCCGGTTCTTTATTGGCAGCGGCCCCGGCTTTGGTATTCCGCGGCGCAAGGCAGCTCCCTTCTAGGACGTGACTTCGTTAAAATGCGGGGTTCGTGCCTCGTCGCGGATGTTTTCTTGTCAGACTGGATTTGGAGACACCGAAGGCTTCGAAACGAGCGTTTCATTACGGCGGCATAAGAAATGGTGCCATGCAAATCTCGTGTAGCCTACTTCCCCGTCTGCACTTCCGAAGTGAAAGTTATTTAATGGGACTTTACGTCAGGAAAGATTTTCAGTTTAGAGTTAAGATTCTGTTAGAGTTTCTTGGCTTTAAGAGGTCGCCTTGCTGGCTACGTATGCAGTGAGCTGGGCTTCGATTCTTGGAAGGAAAAATATAAATATTGCGATTTACGCAGAGGAATTACAGTCAATATAGCTGCCTAAGCAGTGATTTGGTTGAAAAGCCTTCGATGGTATAAACAGAACACCCTAATGCAGAAACTTAAAAGCAGTACTAGGCCCAGAAGATCAGTTCTTCAGCCTCATAAAGAACATCATGGAAACAAATATAATAAACATCAGCGACGGTCTTCTTGAATCACCAGACATCATACAAACGAATGGTGTATTGCAAGGGGATCCTTTGAGCCCCATAATGTTCAATCTGGTTACGCACGATGTGGTTCAGAAAGTAGCAACCCAAGACGTGAAAATGTATCTGTATGCAGATGATATGGTTGTGCTAAGCAACAACAGGACCTCAATCCAAGAGGCAATCAACAACCTAGTCGTATGGTCCCAGGACAACGACATGCAGATAAACCGAAACAAGACGAAAATAATGAAGTTTCGAAAAGGAAGAAAATTATCCTCAAAGGACAAGTTTATCTGCGAAACTCAAACCCTCGAAATAGTAAAATATTTCAAATATCTAGGGGTGACCCTGCAAGTAACCGGATTCACGTTCACCAGGCATATTGAGGATAGAACAGTCGCGGCAATCAAGGCCACAATGGGGATACGAAACCTCAAGTCCCTGTCACTCGGAACCTCAATTGCATTGTTCAAACTCAAAGTCGCACCAGTAGCTTCATATGCCATTGAGATAATACGGACGTACCTGAGCTACTAAAACCTGAAAACTTTGGACAGGGCTAAGTCCAGATATATAAAAAGAACACTCTGCATCTCCAAGTTCGCCCCAACCCGACTCGTGTACCAGCTGGCAGGAACAACGTCCTTCATAGAAGATTTAATGGCCACCTACAACCTGACACCAACCCCAGCCAGTACGAAGTTTTATGACGAACGACGACAGAAAGCCGCAGAAATTGACGCTGCATTTTTCCGCACCCCAGCGATGAACGAGGAATGGAAAGCAGCCAACTTCGAGCTACGTCACCATTACACAAGGGGAGCAATCCATGGTTTTCACTACCGCATCTGTACTAGAAAAGGTTTTCACCAGGTGACCAGTGATTGTGCGTGTATAATCTGTGGACTGCATTGCCCGCTATATTACCTCTTTGAGTGCTCACTAAGAACATTGCCGCTGTCATTTTACGCTAAAGATGAATGACAAAGAACTGTGTACGACCTACTCACAATGCTCGATATACACAATGTGTTTATTAAATCTGACAATGGTTGACCATGTCAGAAGTCCAAATACTTGATAACATTTAAATCAATCAGCAATAAAGTGCCGCGGTACTCACGTAGTGGGTCTCATCTTCCTCGTTATAAGCGAGTTTCACAATTCCATACGATCCCTGAAACAAACAAGAGACATTATTTTTAGGTAATAAAGGAATGAATGGAAAAATCAACAAACAAACATGTGTTTGTATGTGTGTGTGTATGTACAGTATGTATGTATTTTTTTACATTTTATTGAACAACATGCTCCATTACAGAGTAATACTACATGTATTTAGTGTTTTCCCTTTCCTACGATAAATATGCATTTGGAATTATATTGGTGAAAACGCCCAATTTAGTCTACTTTGCCTATTTACATTGATCATACCTAAGCAAGATACAGAATTATTACAAACTAGCCGTACCCGTGCGCTCCGCTGCACTTGTTAGAAATAAATTTAAAGTAATTACTTACTTCCTTACTGGCTTTTAAGGAACCCAGAGGTTCATTGCCGCCCTCACATAAGCCCGCCATTGGTCCCCATCCTGAGAAAATTAATCCATTCTCTATCATCGTATCCCACCTCCCTCAAATCCATTTTAATATTAGCATCTTTAATAAATCACTCCAAATTAATAGAGTGGATTGTGTACGAAGATAATTTTTCTGTGCGTAAAGATCTATTTTCATCTTACCTCATTCCTTATATGTAGTATTACATCCATCTAGAGAAACTACAAATTTCAAATAGTGAAGGAATTATTCAAATTAGCTTCTGAGATTACTCCATACAAACAGACAAATTTAATATTCTCTGTATATTAATATTGATAAACGTCAAGGCCGCTTTAAATAGACGGAGTCGTTTGTTTTAATTTCATTACAGCCATCGATGTCGTTGCTGCAATAACTCCTTTGTGACATATCGATTTTCAGATTTTTGCTCTATTAAATAAGTTAAATAGTTATACAGCAAATAATACAATCTCCTATATGTAATTATATTTCTTTCTTTCGAAAATGTAAGAATTCACGATCTCCTATGTACCATTGCCATAGAATGAATAAGTCTGTTTTTCTTCCTACTGAAAAATTTTATATTTTGCACATAGGAGTTATGGAACAACGACGCTATAATCTAAGGCAGCGTTCAAAATGTATTGTATTGTTATTTTAAAACTCCTGTATATCCTTAAATATCAGTCCTATCAAAATTTTTCCTGGAAAAAAACTTATCGGAAATCATGTTTAAAGAAACTTTTGTTATGTAACATTTATCACAAAAATCAATAATAAGCGAGATATTTCGATTTATTTGATTCAGGCCCCCTTATAACTCCCCTTTCAAATAAAGTATTTTGAATGCCATATAGCCTAAACTCTAAGTTACAATGGACTTAATTTATATTCCAATTTTCATCGAAATCCGTTCAGCCATTATCGCGTGAAAAGGTAACAAACATACAGACAGACAGAAGACTTAAATATCAGTCCTATCAAAATTTTGCCTGGAATAAAACTTATCGGAAATCATTTTTAAAGGAACTTTTGTTATGTAACGTTTTTCACAGAAATCAATAATAAGAGAGATATTTCGATTTATTTAATTCAGGCCCCCTTATAACTCCCCTTTTAAAAAAAGTATCTTGAACGCCATATAGCCTAAAATCTAAGTTACAACGAACTTAATTTATATTCCAATTTTCATATAAATCGGTTCAGGCATTATCGCGTGAAAAGGTAACAAACATCTAGACAGACAGACAGACTGACAAAAATTTCAAAAAGCGACTTTCGGTTTCAGGATGATTAATTATACATGTTAACACCAATTATTTTTGGAAAATCGAAAATTACCAGAAAAATTTCGCTTACAGATTTATTATTAGTATATATATATATATATATATATATATATATATATATATATATATATATATATGGCTTAACCTAAAATAGAAAAGAAAAAACAATCTAGCATCTTGGTATAGTTACTGCATGTAGAGCTTAAAATGTAAACGGTAAAATCATTTGATCCTGTTAAGAGATCTTGCTGAAATGATTGGGAGACTACAGAATTTTGTAGGCTTCTTATTTTATCAGTAAGTAATACCTTTTGGTCTTTCCTTAGGAACTGTAATTTTTGCGCTCTCTCGAGCCAATACTGAAGAGAATGACGCATATAAATATCTACACTACACCGCCATTAAGTATATGAAAAAGACCCAACCCCACTTGATTAATAACTATAATAATATTCGATTTTTAATAACAATTTTATTACTTACTTACAAATGGCTTTTAAGGAACCCGAAGGTTCATTGCCGCCCTCACATAAGCCCGCCATCGGTCCCTATCCTGTGCAAGATTAATCCAGTCTCTATCATCATACCCCACCTCCCTCAAATCCATTTTAATATTATCCTCCCATCTACGTCTCGGCCTCCCTAAAGGTCTTTTTCCCTCCGGTCTCCCAACTAACACTCTATATGCATTTCTGGATTCGCCCATGCGTGCTACATGCCCTGCCCATCTCAAACGTCTGGATTTCAAGTTCCTAATTATGTCAGGTGAAGAATACAATGCGTGCAGTTCTGTGTTGTGTAACTTTCTCCATTCTCCTGTAACTTCATCCCGCTTAGCCCCAAATATTTTCCTAAGCACCTTATTCTCAAACACCCTAAACCTATGTTCCTCTCTCAGAGTGAGAGTCCAAGTTTCACAGCCATATAGAAGAACCGGTAATATAACTGTTTTATAAATTCTAACTTTCAGATTTTTGGACAGCAGACTGGATGATAAGAGCTTCTCAACCGAATAATAACACGCATTTCCCATATTTATTCTGCGTTTAATTTCCTCCCGAGTGTCATTTATATTTGTTACTGTTGCTCCAAGATATTTGAATTTTTCCACCTCTTCGAAGGATAAATCTCCAATATTTATATTTCCATTTCGTACAATATTCCCGTCACGAGACATAATCATATAGTTTGTCTTTTCGGGATTTACTTCCAAACCGATCGCTTTACTTGCTTCAAGTATAATTTCCGTGTTTTCCCTAACCGTTTGTGTATTTTCTCCTAACATATTCACGTCATCTGCATAGACAAGAAGCTGATGTAGCCCGTTCAATTCCAAACCCTGCCTGTTATCCTGAACTTTCCTAATGGCATATTCTAAAGCGAAGTTAAAAAGTAAATAACAATATTATTATCTTACGTAAGTTTTGTAAATTATAGAAATTAAGATCTAATTTAAGATATTCTCTACATTTACTTACATAACCCCAAAACGTTTCACTTTCATATCTTCAATATAGCATTAATATGTATAATTAATGAAAAATAATCACATCATGGAATTAACTATAATAGTATTTCATTTCTAATGGTAATAATGTCATCAAACCACCTCAAGGTTTGTAGATTTTAATATCCAATACACAGCTGTACCCAGAAAATTACACACCGCAGAATCATACCTGTAAATTATTTTAATAAGTCTAGAAGTTTTTAATAACCAATTGAATTTGAAATCTAAATATGTCAGCAATCTTGCAGGTCATGACCTTCGTGTAATAGCCTATTGTTTATTGTAGTGTGTGTTTTGTTTTATTCTGAAATGCAATTAGTTCTCAAAACTGACGAAGATGGATTTTGAAAAATAGGAAAATTATATAGGAAAAATAACGCTTCACTGAAAGTTACTATTTTTCTCAAAATCCTTGGATGCCAAGCTTCAAAATGACGAGTCACTCTTTAAAATCCGTTCAGCAGTTTTGCCGTAATTTCCATTACCAGTTCAAATTATATATATATAGGTAAGGTAGGTGTCCCTGATATGACCATGCTAAGGTTTGAGAATTTTTCTGGCCGCCATTTTGAAAAAAATGTAAACCACTTTTTTATTACTCGTTCTCAGTCCAATGGACTTTCTTAAAACAATTTCCTTTCCCCATAAAAATAGCTTTAATTGTCCAAAAAGTCCCGAATTCCAAAAGTCTACCTAGTGGCCATATCAGGAACATGTGCACATGATATGGCCACCCTTGTTCCATGTTCTACAAATCGTGATTGTTTTCAGTTTGATAGCGCAGTTGTGCTAAAATTAAATAATTTTGGTGTAAAATGAATAAACGTGACACTTAATAATCTTTTTTATAATTCAAAAGTGTAGTCAAAACAGGGTTTTCCATAAAAAAATTAAGTTGTTTTTCTTAAAATACAAAACTTTTGCGTAATCCCAGCTATAAGGCATGTAAATTTGTCAGGTGAAAAAATAAAAGTGAAATGAACTTGATATGGCCATAGTGCATTTCATATGGCCATATCAGGAGCAGGTAAGCTTTCACGAAAATCGTTTGGTAATGAACAACTCGTAAAAGATACGTCATCAACGACAACACCAATCAACATAACATTAAAAACTGAATGGAGTACTATGGTTTTCATGAAACAAGTCTTTGAAAAACATGCATAAAACAAAGGAGACTTAACAGAGAAAAATAAGAAGAGGTCACATGAAAACCGCAAAACAGGCAACTGACGCCATATTGCTCAACCTGACTGGATGGAAAACGATCAAGTGACACACCAGGATGCCCTTTCACTCGATGCTGCTGCAATTTAGCGAATTTTTTGGTTAACTAACTCACAATAGGGGGGTGGCCATATCAGGAACATGGCCATAACAGGAGCACCCACCTTATATAATTATCATCAACTAAAAGGAAATAATCCTTCCTACTTATTGCGTGTATCATCAACTCAGCAGGGTCTATTTTTTGATTGGTAAAAATGTTGCTTGTATAGTTAAACTTAAAATTATTATTATTATTATTATTATTATTATTATTATTATTATTATTATTATTATGATAAGAGGCCAACATTTTGAAAATGCAATAGAATCATTCTAGAAGGTCACAGCGCTAAAATTTTATCAACAGTAATCTCACTAGACGTTTTGATTTATCTAGAGAAAATCAAAACTCGAGTGGGATTTAATTGACTATTACACGATTAGAAAAAAGTATATAAAGATTAGAAGTAACGAAGTACTCCAATACAATAAAATATTAATTGACTTACGAAAATACAACTGTCTTCAAATGTATTATTGTACCATCTCAACATTACAAATATTACGCTAGATGCATGCTAGATGGCAGTAGTGAGCAATACCTTCTCGTCGAGAAGTTCTCGATCTATTATTATACACGATGACAATGTTACTAGTCAAGAAAGCTTCGTTGATTCAGTTTCATTTTTATTAAAATGCAACATTCCACTTCAATTATCCGAATCCCAGTAATCAACGTCACTTGACAGATGATTTTCAATAAATCTTAATATTAAACAATCTCTGATACGTGACTATCCATAATATCATGTAGCAGAAGCTATAACATAACCTAACTAATATACACAAATGTTAGAAAAGTTTTAATTAACGACGATGACATAAAAAATAAACATGAATAATTTTAAAATGAATAATTATTGAATGTACAATTTTCAAATTTGAATGTGGTTGGTGGTTCAATTGATGTTATATTGGACGTGTGCGTAATAGAAGTGGAACTCGCTGATTTAGGCCTACATGGTGTATTCAACTTATTCAGGATTTCCGAATGGTGCTCTTCATTTATTTATAATCGGATTTCAGAAGATGCATAGGTATGATCAGTGATTTTGATTAATTCTTGTTCTTGAATGCCAATGCGAGTCATATTTGAAAGTGCTGTGCATCAACTGGAGTGGTTTGTAATTTTATATATATATATATATATATATATATATATATATATATATATATTATTGACGTTCAGACCAGCGCAGTTTCAAATGTCGGCAAACAAAGAAACAAATGCTAGGGACGCGATAAAATTAAACAAATGCTAGGGACGCGATAAAATTAAACAAATGCTAGGGACGCGATGAAATTAAACAAATGCTAGGGACGCGATGAAATTAAACAAATGCTAGGGACGCGATGAAATTAAACAAATGCTAGGGACGCGATGAAATTAAACAAATGCTAGGGACGCGATGAAATTAAACAAATGCTAGGAACGCGATAAAATTAAACAAATGCTAGGGACGCGATAAAATTAAACAAATGCTAGGGACGCGATAAAATTAAACAAATGCTAGGGACGCGATAAAATTAAACAAATGCTAGGGACGCGATAAAATTAAACAAATGCTAGGGACGCGATAAAATTAAACAAATGCTAGGGACGCGATAAAATTAAACAAATGCTAGGGACGCGATAAAATTAAACAAATGCTAAGGACGCGATAAAATTAAACAAATGCTAGGGACGCGATAAAATTAAACAAATGCTAGGTACGCGATAAAATTAAACAAATGCTAGGGACGCGATAAAATTAAACAAATGCTAGGGACGCGATAAAATTAAACAAATGCTAGGGACGCGATAAAATTAAACAAATGCTAGGGACGCGATAAAATTAAACAAATGCTAGGGACGCGATAAAATTAAACAAAGGCTAGGGACGCGATAAAATTAAACAAATGCTAGGGACGCGATAAAATTAAACAAATGCTAAGGACGCGATAAAATTAAACAAATGCTAGGGACGCGATAAAATTAAACAAATGCTAAGGACGCGATAAAATAAAACAAATGCTAGGGACGCGATAAAATTGTGCGATAAGCGGCTATGATTGGTTGAAAGACGTCCTTTCGTACCGTTTTATTGGTCGAAAGTGGTGTGACGTAGTAAGAGTGTAATAGTCATGGTAAGACTATAGGTCCCTAAACTTAAAAAAAGGGTTATTTTTATACCTGAATTGCCTCAACCCACCCTACTTTACCATAACTTTCAGTTGTAGGCCTAATTTGTGATGTATTAGACATTTTTGAGGAATACCGCCCAGATTGGAAATTTCTCGGCATAGCTGGTGACATGTAGTATAAAGCAATGTACAGTACTACTCATAATAAACAGCGTCACTGATCGTACCCAAACTGGTACTGCACTCAGACCCGGTCGGTATAATTGCAGTCTGCAAGAGAATGGGACACATTTTCTCTAGAGTTTCATTAGCTCAGGCACACGAGTGGAGCGTGAATAACGGCGGAAGGAGAGGAGAAGCTGTAATTGCAACGGAAAGTCGAATAAAAGGAGGGAAATGCTATTCCAAGTGCCTTAAAGTTCCAGTTCCTAGCAGCCATTGTTGCAGACTGAAAACCCAATCATGCATTCTACGAGACGATGTCTCGAGAAATCGATAGTAAGCGATTGTACAGTAAGCAGAGAAAAGACAGAGCGTGTTACAATTCTGTGGTGTTATAGCAGACGCTGATAACTACATTTTCTTTATTTTACAGGAGAGCAGTTTTAAAGTTCATTATTTCAGGAAAAAATAAGGGATTCATAAGAAGGAATACATTTTATTAGTATTAGTGTTAGGTACTCTCATTCTAATGATATTTCATATGAAATAAAGCAGAGGTTAATGGCTGCCAATAGAGCTTACTTCGCCTTAAGAAAATTGCTTTGCTCAAGAATTTTATCTCGTACCAGAAAGATAACTATCTATAAAACACTTATAAGACCTGTACTAGCATATGCTGCTGAGACTTGGTCCCTAACAAAAAAGGACGCTGGAAATTTGGATGCCTTTGAGAGGAAGACACTCCGCAAAATAATTGGCCCAGTATTCGAGAGAGGAAGATGGAGAAGGCGATATAATAATGGGTTGTATTCCATCTATAAAGATCCGCCTATTAGAAGAATGGTAAAAGCAGCAAGATTAAGGTGGGCTGGGCATGTCGCACGGATGAATGACGTAGAAATTCCTAAAAGGATATTAAATGGAAATCCTGGGGGCCAAAGAAGCCGTGGACGACCAAGAATAAGATTGCTGGATGGAGTTGAGGAAGATATATGTAAGATGGGATATAGGAATTGGAAAGCAATTTCGCAGGATCGAGACAACTGGCGGAAAATCGTGGAAGAGGCAGCAAGATTAAGGTGGGCTGGGCATGTCGCACGGATGAATGACGTAGAAATTCCTAAAAGGATATTAAATGGAAATCCTGGGGGCCAAAGAAGCCGTGGACGACCAAGAATAAGATTGCTGGATGGAGTTGAGGAAGATATATGTAAGATGGGATATAGGAATTGGAAAGCAATTTCGCAGGATCGAGACAACTGGCGGAAAATCGTGGAAGAGGCAGCAAGATTAAGGTGGGCTGGGCATGTCGCACGGATGAATGACGTAGAAATTCCTAAAAGGATATTAAATGGAAATCCTGGGGGCCAAAGAAGCCGTGGACGACCAAGAATAAGATGGCTGGATGGAGTTGAGGAAGACATATGTAAGCTGGGATATAGGAATTGGAAACCAATTTCGCAGGATCGAGACAACTGGCGGAAAATCGTGGAAGAGGCAGCAAGATTAAGGTGGGCTGGGCATGTCGCACGGATGAATGACGTAGAAATTCCTAAAAGGATATTAAATGGAAATCCTGGGGGCCAAAGAAGCCGTGGACGACCAAGAATAAGATGGCTGGATGGAGTTGAGGAAGACATATGTAAGATGGGATATAGGAATTGGAAAGCAATTTCGCAGGATCGAGACAACTGGCGGAAAATCGTGGAAGAGGCAGCAAGATTAAGGTGGGCTGGGCATGTCGCACGGATGAATGACGTAGAAATTCCTAAAAGGATATTAAATGGAAATCCTGGGGGCCAAAGAAGCCGTGGACGACCAAGAATAAGATGGCTGGATGGAGTTGAGGAAGACATATGTAAGATGGGATATAGGAATTGGAAAGCAATTTCGCAGGATCGAGACAACTGGCGGAAAATCGTGGAAGAGGCAGCAAGATTAAGGTGGGCTGGGCATGTCGCACGGATGAATGACGTAGAAATTCCTAAAAGGATATTAAATGGAAATCCTGGGGGCCAAAGAAGCCGTGGACGACCAAGAATAAGATTGCTGGATGGAGTTGAGGAAGACATATGTAAGATGGGATATAGGAATTGGAAAGCAATTTCGCAGGATCGAGACAACTGGCGGAAAATCGTGGAAGAGGCAGCAAGATTAAGGTGGGCTGGGCATGTCGCACGGATGAATGACGTAGAAATTCCTAAAAGGATATTAAATGGAAATCCTGGGGGCCAAAGAAGCCGTGGACGACCAAGAATAAGATGGCTGGATGGAGTTGAGGAAGACATATGTAAGATGGGATATAGGAATTGGAAAGCAATTTCGCAGGATCGAGACAACTGGCGGAAAATCGTGGAAGAGGCCAAGGTTCACAATGAGCTGTAGCGCCAAGAAAGAAGAAGGAGAAGTGTTAGGTACTAATGTGATTAGACGTAGCTACCATGTTTTGTCATAACGTTAAAAACTGTATTTACAACATATCTAAACAATAAAATATTTTTGCCAAAACTGTACATGTCAGCTTCTCCCAAAACACCATAGAATTATGGACCCTAGATATGTTATTTCTATGGTACAATGATGTGTTTAAAAGTGTTCGTACACGATCAAACATTTCTTCCAAATCTATACTTTACAAGAAAACTTGTGAAAGATTATCAAAGATTCATCAATATTGAAAGACATTTGTCAAACTGTTTCATATTGTAACGTATGTATTTATTAACACTACAATTGGGTATACTCCCGGTGGCAGTGATATATAATATGTAATAATACTTAGTGGCTTTTAAGGAACCCGGAGGTTCATTGCCGTCCTCACATAAGCCCGCCATCCGTCCCTATTCTGAGCACGATTAATCCAGTCTCTATCATCACATCCCACCTCCCTCAAATTCATTTTAATATTATCCTCCCATCTACGTCTCGGCCTCCCCAAAGGTCTTCTTCCCTCCGGTCTCCCAACTAACTCTCTATATGTATTTATGGATTTGCCTATACGTGCTACATGCCCTGCCCATCTCAAACGTCTGGATTTAATGTTCCTAATTATGTCAGGTGAAGAATACAATGCGTGCAGTTCTGTGTTGTGTAAATTTCTCCATTCTCCTGTAAATTCATCTCTCTTAGTCCCAAATATTTTCCTAAGCACCTTATTCTCAAATACCCTTAATCTCTGCTCCTCTCTCAAAGTGAGAGTCCAAGTTTCACAACCTTACAGAACAACCGGTAATATAACTGTTTTATAAATTCTAACTTTCAGATTTTTTGACAGCAGATTAGATGATAAAAGCTTCTCAACCGAATAATAACAGGCATTTCCCATATATATTCTGTGTTTAATTTACTTCCGAGTGTCATTTATATTTGTTACTGTTGCTCCAAGATATTTCCACCTCTTCGAAGGATAAATCTCCAATTTTTATGTTTCTATTTCGTACAATATCCTAGTCACTCTTGGCGTCATAATATTTGCGAAAACCATTCGTCAATCTCTTCAAATAACTGTCAAGTATTTGACCAATTAGAACATGTTCTTACTTGATTTCTTCAAAATGAAATAATTTTAAAGTATTGTAAGTGATTTGAAAATATAAACTTGTAAAATATTGGCATGTCTCGAAAAGCCTTCTGAAGCATTGAATTTGAAGTAAATTTGATCGTGTGTATAATCGGCTTAAGGGTTTCAACTTAAACTTCTTTCCCTGTTAATATTATTGCTGCAACAACGAAATAACTCATGTATAGCTATTATTATTATTTTTTCCCCCCGCTGTTATTTATACTCGCTTCAAAGCTATTATTATTGTTATCGAAATATTGAAACCCTATTTTACCCCTCGATATATTAGCTTGTAGTTATATAATTATTATTCATATTATAATATATTATAATATATAATAATATATTATATATAATCTTATATATAATTTGAACTGGTAATGGAAATTACGAGAAAACGACTGAACGGATTTTAATAAATGACCCCTCATTTTGAAGCTTGGAACCCAAAGTTTTTCAGAAAAATTGTAGTTTTCAGTGAAATGTCAATTTTCCTACATCATTTTCCTATTTTCCAAAATCCATCTTTCGTCAGTTTTGAGAACTAATTAATTGCATTTCAGAATAAAACAAAACACACACTACAATAAACAATAGACTATTACACGAAGGCCATGACCTACAGGATTGCTGACATACTTAGAGTTCAGATGGCTCAGATTCTTTCATATCGTAATGCCAATATGTCGGTCTTCATTTGTGTAATTTTTTGATAACGTATAAAAAATAATTTACAGGTCTGATTCTCTGGTCCGTAGTTTTCCGAGTACAGCTGTGTATTGGATTGGATATTAAGAACTACAAAACTTAAGAATGTTTGATGATATTATTACCATTAAAAATGAAGTATTATTATAGTTAATGCAACACATACTGGTATACTGATGATATGAAAGTGAAACCTTTTGGGGCTTTAAGTAAGTAGACGCAGTGAAAAAATATTTTATATTAGATCTTCATTTTTATAATTTACTGAGTAACGGCTATATATATGTTACTGAAAACTATAAAACTTACGTAAGGTAACTATATTGTTATTAAAAATGAAACACTTTTATATGTATTAATCAAATAGTGTGGGTCTTTTTCATATATTTAATGGCAGTATGATATATATATTTATATGTCTGATTCTCTAATTTTCCTTGGTAGTAATTGAGGACGTAGCTGCAATAAGGGCCCATACTCCAAAACGGTGTTCTGAGATATATAATATAGTTGAAATTAAAAAAAAAAGTGCAGGGCATATAAAATATATTAAAATAAACAGGTTTATTAGCATTACGGTTCACATTTTTGAACGAAACTTTGTGGGTATAACAAACAAACTACGGAGAATCGATTTATGCATTCTCCGGAAAAAGGGCCTATGGGGCTACGGGCCCTTTTTGCAGCTATGTCCTCAATTGAGTCACGCTTTCTATTTTAGCTGCGTCTTTAAACTACATCAAAATTAATTTAATATTTCTTTGGTTTAATCGATTAGATTTGTGTTCGCTGCCAAGCATATTTTGTTGTAGGGAAAATAGCATGTCATTTCACTTCTTGCTACCGTGATGAGTAAGTTTATTTCCCGCAACCAGCAACGAATGAAACACTGAAGCTGCTAACGATTTACGATAGACAATTAAGATTCTACAACTCTGACGTATCATTCGCCTCATTTCCGCATCTTAGCAATAGATTCCTCACAACACCCTATATTACAGAAAATATAATACGGGATAACAATTAAAAAAACATTCAGAAGGTGTATGTTTCACTATTATGGAAGCAAATAACTTTCAAAATGTCTGGTATTCTTCATCGAAAATAAATCTGAACAATTTTTATTTGAACTTCTTATGGGCTCAGCTTGCAGTATTTTCTGCACAAGACACTAGTATATTATAATTCATGTACTTGTTATTTGGACGCGAGCTAGAAGAAAATACAAAGAGTGGATATGACATAATTTCTTTTACATTTCCGTGTTGATGGGAAGGAATGTTCTTGAAACTTTCTGCTAAACACCCAGCAATAACTCGATATGCTCGTTTCATATAGTACACGCCGTATTTTAGATCATGTAGACTGAAACAGAAAGTAAGACTACAGAAAAAAAATTTGGTAAACTCGTGGAATAGAACCGCATTGCAGACTGATAAACTCTGAAAGTTTCTATGTCGGCAACTTCTCCGGCACCTGTGTCAAGCAAGTAGTCTATGCATCATATTAAGGCGTTATGAAATGAGGTCTGTAGGAAGCACATTGCAATACATTTCAAGACAATCCTATAATAAATAATCATATAAAAAGAGAAATATGTCGCGTAGTTTAGAAATTATAGGCGCGACAAAACTGGCCTGAAAATTTGTCCGTCGACTTTGTGGGATGGCATCCTAATATTGGACCGAACTTATGGACGTATTCACGTCAAAAGCTATGCTTTCAGTTTCTGTCCTGTAGTACCATTCCGTGTGTGTGCTTTATGGGTAAATCTGTTAAAATATTTGGTTTCACAGCATAGGTAAGGCCTAATGCTTCAAAAGTCGTATATACATACCATTGCAGTTCAATTGACTTCCGCTATATGAACGGACTAGGTAACATAACTTCCAGCTCTCATCGATAATATATTTCCGCTCTGTCAGTTTCATGGCTTTTGAAACTAATCCGATACCCCTTTTGATTGGCAGAGCTGAAACCAGCGCTACATCACACACCGATATGATTCCTACTTACTATCCACTCATCTACAATCAGCGTTATTAATATTATCTTCTATACAGCGTGTTCAAAAAGTATGGAATACTACTCATAAATATATATATATATATATATATATATATATATATATATATAATTATCTATACTAATAATAAATCTGTAGCCGAAATGTTTCTGGTAATTTTCGATTTTACAAAAATAATTGGTCCTAACATATATAATTAACCGCCCTGAAACCGAAAATCGCTTTTTTGAAATTTTTGTTTGTATGTCAGTCCGTCTGTCTGTCTGGATGTTTGTTAACTTTTCACGCGATAATGGCTGAACGGATTTCGATGAAAATTGGAATATAAATTAAGTTCATTGTAACTTAGATTTTAGGCTATATGTCATTCAAAATACATTATTTAAAAGGGGGTTTATAAGGGGGCCTGAATTAAATAAATCGAATTATCTCGCTTATTATTGATTTTTGTGAAAAATGTTACATAACAAAAGTTTCTTTAAAAATCATTTTCGATAAGTTTTCGTCTTTGAAAAATTTTGATAGGACTGATATTTAATGAGATGAAAAAGTTTTAAAATTAAAATAACTGCCATCTAAGGCCATGTAATGAAATAAAAAACAAATGACTTCGTCTACAAGGGGCCTTGGACAACAACAATCGAAAGCTATGAAAGATAGCCTACAGAGAATGTTTCTGTGTTTGTATGAAGTAATATCAGACGCTAAATTAACCGATTTGTATAATTAATTATTATTTCACCATTGGAAAGTGTAGTTTCTCTAGATGGACATAATGCTATAATGTTATTACAGTAACTTCTGATATAATATAATATAATATAATATAATATAATATAATATAATATAATATAATATAATATAATATAATATAATATAATATAATATAAGTTTTTTAAGGGTTCAGAACCTTAGTGGGCCAAGCGCCATTTACTAAATACGTAGAAAACAAGGGTTAAAATTAAGTTATTGCCACAACTCAATGGAAAACAATAGCAAGTAATATAAAGTATACACATTAAATCTAAATGATATGTCAGTGTTCATTAAAGTATGGATGCATGTAATAACAATTAAGAAACATGTTAAAGGAATTGTCATTGCACCAAATGAGTGTCTCTGGACCAAAATGATCGTATTTTAATTAATTAAATACAATTTAAATTAAGTAAGATATTAAATGATTTATCCTTCTATCAAACACGAATGCTCCCTGGATCAAACGTCCTATTTTAATTATGTAATTACTTTATATTTATTTCTAACGGGTGCAGCGGAGCGCACGGGTACGGCTAGTTTTACATAAAAAAGGTGTATCATACAATATGATACCAGTGCAGTATTCGAAAAATATTATTCAGGCATACAGGGTGTGACTAATATTTCTTTTTTTTTTAAAGAACACCCTATATTAAAATATACATATTCCGAATTTCTATTAAATTTTACGTATGAATGTGTAGAAATTTTACCCATTCACTCGTTTCATGTCTTTTAACTATTTATTAAACTTGTTTCATGGACTTCGAACTTGAGACAAATAATTATGTAAAATCTTATTGAGCAGGCCATAAAACCAAACAAAACACTATCACTAACCAAACTTTACAACAGATGCTCAAAATGAGAACCATTCACAGCCAAACAATGTCCCAGTCTATAACAGGAACAGTCCATTGTCTTTCTCACGGTTACATGAATTATATGTTCCATCTCATATATACAATGGATTGTTCGGTCAAAACGTAAAAGGAGATGGCAATTGTCTTTTTTTAAGATGTAAACTTATTCGTATAGCCAATTA
This sequence comes from Periplaneta americana, assembly GCF_040183065.1. Classification (NCBI taxonomy): domain Eukaryota; kingdom Metazoa; phylum Arthropoda; class Insecta; order Blattodea; family Blattidae; genus Periplaneta; species Periplaneta americana. The sequence continues at coordinate 5,442,687 of NC_091122.1, forward strand.
AGTACCCAACATGCACAACTAGAAAGAGAAACACATAAACCAATAAATAAGAAAGTAGTGGTGCGTATTCTGAGATATTATTATTATTATTATTATTATTATTATTATTATTATTATTATTATTATTATTATTATTATTATTATTATACTTTCACGATCATGTTCAATATATTTATAATCATTCAATAAGAATGCTTGGTTTAATAAGGTCTATAACCTATTCTTTTTCTACTCCTGAGTCACTATTAATTCTATACTTTACTTTGGTTCGCTCTAAACTTGAATATGCATCTGTAGCCTGGAATTCCATTACTTCAACAGATTCGGTTAAATTGGAAAATATTCAAAGAAAATTTATTTCCTTATGTGCTTTTCGATATATACCCAATTCCACTGACTTTAACTATGATATTACCTGTAAATATTTTAACTGTTGTAGCCTTTATGCTAGACGTCTAAATCTTGATTATCAATTTTTTTGCAAAGTTATCAAGGGTGATATTGATTGTCAGTCTATCATAAACAATATCAGCCTTCGTATTCCTACAAAAGGTTTAAGATTTCAAAAAAATTTTTATAAGCCAAATTCAAAATCACTTTCTCCAGTCTGAAGATGCATAAAATATGCCAATTTGCATGGGCACAATTTAGATCCTTTTAAGGTTTAGTTTCGTTTTGATTATTTATGATATTATTTATTTTTGTTTTGCACCTTTGTATCTTCTGTTTGTGTATTGTGCTGAACTATAATTGGCCTCTGGCTGTTGTTCAGCACACAAATATTAATAATAAATAAATAATAAATAAATAAATAAAATAAATTATTGCTACTACTATTATTACTTTTATTATTAATATTATTTTTATATTAGTAAATAAGTAAATAAATAAATATTATACCTATTGATTTCAATTTATATTATTATTATATTTGTGTACCAATTGTGCTGGACTATTATTGTTATTACTATGATTATTACTGTCATTATTATTAATTTTATTACTAATAATATTAATTCTTTTATTATTATTACTATTATTATTATTATTATTATTATTATTATTTTAATAATAAATAAAATAAATAAATAAATAAATAAATTTTCATTATCATTATTATTATGATTATTATTACTTTCATTATTATTATTATTATTATTATTATTATTATTATTATTATTATTATTATATTGATAAATAAATAAATATTGCGCCCATGATTTCAATTTATATTATTGTAATATTAGTGTATAAATTTTACTGGGCTATTATTGTTATTACTATGATCATTACTATTATTACTATTTTATTGCTAATATTATTATCAATTCTTTTATTATTATTACTACTAATACTTTTACTATTATATTATTATTATTATTACTATCAATATTATTATATTGGTAAATAAATAAATAAACAAATAAATAAATATTGTGCATATTGTTTTCAATTTATATTATTGTAATATTAGTGTATCAATTGTGCTGGGCTATTATTTGTATTACTTTATTACTATTATTATTACTTTTATTACTAATATTATTAATAATTCTCTTATTATTATTACTATTACTTTACCATTATTATTATTATTATTATTATTATTACTATCATTATTATATTGATAAATAAATAAATAAATAATAAATAAATATTGTGCAAATTGATTTCAATTTTTTTATTATAATATTAGTGTATCAATTATTATTACTTATATTATTATTATTATTATTATTATTATTATTATTATTATTATTATTATTATTATTATTATTATTATTATTGTGAAGTGAAACTTCCGTATTCGACCTACAAGGAGATAAAAACTGTAACGTTTTGAAGTATAAGATTAACTCTGACATCACTCTTGATACCACAGAAACAGAAGTGTAAGATCAATTTCGTGCTGGTAGTTTCCCATGCGGTCCGTCTTGCTCCATTGTCCATTTAATCTGCCTCAAGGTTATCCACACAGACCTCACCCTCATGTGGTAGCTGTTATGTTACGCCCATTTTCGGGCTTTTTTCTCTTCAAAATTCTCTGAAATTCTTTAAACGGAACAGTAAGGAAAGGGTCGACACAACTGGCCAATAGGTTTGGATCTCACAGAGATTCTTCCTCAAGAGTCCAAATTCTTTTTCAGTGGATATGTTGTGTTATATATCGCCTTGATGTCTATTGTGCGACCCGCCTGGCCACACTGAGTGTCTGGGAGGCATAGTGTACACCAGGCATGTCAATTGATCCCCACAGAAGCAAGCGCGCGCTTTAGAGCCCAGGAGATCCTGAGCGCTTTACAGCGGAAAGGAAAGAGACAGACGAAAGAGGTGGTATATGCCGCTTGGTCGAGCTATATTCAGGGATGGCCGGCACTGATTCAATAGACAAAGGGAAGAGAACTTATTAAAACTGTATCCATGGTAATTTTTAGATTTGTCTGAGAAGTGTAAGTGCATTATAAGAATGTAAGTTTTAATTTTAATGCTCATTTTTCACAAGTTTCATTTTTTAATTCAAAAGAAATACTTTCTCAACTTTACGTATAGAAAAGTGAAATTTTCAGGTATAGGCCTATTTATTTAGTAGCCTTACAGAATGTTTTCGTAAATCTAATATACCGTATATACGTATTACTGAAAATAGTGTATTGAAAATTTTGAGAATATTCGCATGGAAATTGTTTGTAAGGAAATGAATTAACAAAGCAACTACTGTTACATCATAAGCAAAAGATACGTGCCCATGTGTTGTAAAAATGTCAGCTCTATAGCTTCAGCAGATTTCGAGAAAATAATTTAATATTCTGATGATAGGAAGTTGCTCACAAATATCACCTTAAAAGCATAATGCGATAAGAGTTTTGTTATGTAATATTAGTTACACTTAAAACAGATACAGTACCTAGGTAACTTTGCTTTGTACTGTAATATTGTTTTGGTTAGTTTATTGATTACTTTTGTAAGGCTAAAGATACCATCAATATAAATTCCAACTTATCATGTCATACTCAATCTCTTTCTTTGAAATATAACTTTCTTTATGAATGATGAGTTTCATCCACTTAATACAGTATAATATTATACTACTATGGAATTTAAGTGAATATTCCTTCTTAACTCTCTATTATGTTATTAAGATTTAAAACACAAGTGCAATATTAAGAAATCAGTGTTAGTACTTTTGTTTTACAGACAATATAGATAATATTAAACAGAAAGAAGCCATATAAAAATAACGACATAAAATTTCATGTTCCGTTTGAAGTTTGTGCACCAATGTTTTCTTAATCCAACAGGCTGCTTATTCATATACACAACCCTTCCTCTTTCCATACTTAGCTCTTGCTGCCGGCGCACGACGTCAAGGTCAGAAAAATGCGCTTGCTTTGACATCACTGGTCTATAACATTTTTTTCTAGTGTCTCCAGTTTCATGCACGTGCGACTACTTACAGCGAAGTTATACATTTTTATAATCATCGATACTTTCTGTGCACACCCTGTATAGTATTGTCTTTCAATAGTTACGATTCGACACCTCTCAAACAAGATTTCATTAGGTTCTGTCCTGGACTAAACTTGTACTGTTATTAATATTATCATTAAATTGTCTTCCTAACGGGGGGAGGTCTGGCTTACCATCCCGGATCCGCAATCCTACGCAGGATAAGATGCGAAATGTCAAATGCTACGTAACTGGTGGGCGATCGAGCCGGCAGGGGGTTCGGACTAGAGCCAGTTAACGAGGGCGGACAGAAAATACGGAATTGAATTTAAACTTCACCTCAGAGCTCTTACTGGTGGCTAAACCGCATGAGTTTGCACGAGAAAGCAAAGTAGAGCGACATTACAGGTTGGCAGAACTGAGTAACCATAGCAACTATTACACATGTCATCTGCGATGTGAGTTTTGTTAAATAATATACCTAGGTAATATAATATGATATAGTATAATATAATATAATTACTTACAAATAGCTTTTAAGGAACCCGCAGGTTCATTGCCGCCCTCACATAAGCCCGCCATCGGTCCCTATCCTGAGCAAGATTAATCCACTCTCCATCATCATATCCTACCTCCCTCAAATCCATTTTAATATTATCCTCCCATCTACATTTCGGCATCTCAAAAGGTCTTTTTCCCTCCGGTCTCTCAACTAACACTCTTTATGCATTTCTGAGTTCGCTCATACGTGCTACATGCCCTGCCCATCTCAAACGTCTGGATTTAATGTTCCTAATTATGTCAGGTGAAGAATACAATGCGTGCAGCTCTGTGTTGTGTAACTTTCTCCATTCTCCTGTAACTTCATCCTACTTAGCCCCAAATATTTTCCTAAGAACCTTATTCTGAAACACCCTTAATCTCTGTTCCACTCTCAGAGTGAGAGTCCAAGTTTCACAACCATACAGAACAACCGGTAGTATAACTGTTTTATAAATTCTAACTTTCAGATTTTTTGACAACATCCTAGATGACAAAAGCTTCTCAACCGAATAATAACAGGCATCTCCCATATTTATTCAGCGTTTAATTTCCTCCCGAGTATAATTTATATTTGTTACTGTTGCTCCAAGATATTTGAAATTTTCCACCTCTTCGAAAGATAAATCTCCAATTTTTATGTTTGCATTTCGTATAATATTCTGGTCACGAGACATAATCATATACTTTGTCTTTTCGGGATTTACTTCCAAACCTATCGCTTTACTTCCTTCAAGTAAAATTCCCGTGTTTTCCCTAATCGTTTGTAGATTTTCTCCTAATATATTCACGTCATCCGCATAGACAAGAAGCAGATGTAACCCGTTCAATTCCAAACCCTCTCTGTTATCCTGGACTTTCCTAATGGCATACTCTAGAGCAAAGTTAAAAAGTAAAGGTGATAGTGCATCTCCTTGCTTTAGCCCGCAGTGAATTGGAAACGCATCTGACAGAAACTGACCTATACGGACTCTGCTGTACGTTTCACTGAGACACATTTTAATTAATCGAACTAGTTTCTTTGAAATACCAAATTCAATAGGAATATTATATAAAATACTTCTCTCTTAACCGAGTCATATGCCTGTACTGCACTGTACCCTTATACTCCCATTTTTTCTCCACTATCGAATACAAAAAATCTGATCAATAGTCGATCTATTACGCCGAAAACCGCACTGATGATCCCCAATAATTTCATCTACATATGGAGCTAATCTTCTCAAAAGGATATTCGACAAAATTTTGTACGACGTCAACAAAAGTGATATTCCTCTAAAGTTACTACAGTTAGTCTTGTCCCCCTTCTTAAAAATAGGTACGATTATGGACTCCTTCCATTGTTCTGGTACAATTTCCTTTTCCCAAATAGCAAGTACAAGTTTATAAATTTCGCTAGGTAATACGCTTCCACCCTCTTGTATTAATTCTGCTGGAATTTGATCAATACCTGAAGACTTGTACTTTTTCAGATTTTCTATCGCAATTTCGACTTCAGAAAGAGTGGGTTCCGGTATAAATGGCTCAGTAGTTTGTATTTCAGTTTCGTCCCGATCATTTCTATTTGGCCTATGTACATTTAGTAGTTGCCCAAAATAGTTTTTCCATCTGTTTAGGATTGATGGAGAGTCTGCAAGCAAGTCACCATTCTCATCCTTGATCAAGTTTACCCTTGCCTGATATCCATTTTTAAATTCCTTTATACCCTTATATAAATCTCGAATGTTTTTATTCTTACTATTTGTTTTATCTCATTCAGTTTTTCTTTCAAGTAATCTCTCTTTTTATTCCTAAGCGTACGATTTGCTTCCCGTCTTTCATTGAAATATTTATCTCTATTCTCCTCAATTGGATCCATTAAAAATTTCAATTTTGCTTGTTTCCTTCTATCTACTGCAATGGAACAATCTTCATCAAACCATGGTTTCTTTTTCTTATTTTCATGATAACCTATGCTCTGCTCAGCTGCAATTTTGATATTATCTCGGATCGAATACCATAGCTATCACAAGAAAAGTAATTAAAGTAAATTTGCGAATACTAAATTAGACAGTAGAGCAAGTGGACAGCTTCAAATACTTGGGGTGTACTATAAGCAGTAACATGAGCTGCTGCCAGGAAGTCAAAAGGAGGATAGCAATAGCAAAAGAAGCTTTTAATAGAAAAAGGAGCATTTTCTGCGGAAGCCTGGAAAAAGAACTAATGAGGAGACTAGTGAAGTGCTTTGTGTGGAGTGTAGCATTGTATGGGGACATAAACATGGACATTACGACGAAGTGAAGAGAAGCGAATAGAAGCATTTGAAATGTGGATATGGAGAAAAATGGAGCGTGTGAAATGGACAGACAGAATAAGAAATGAAGCTGTGTTGGAAATAGTGGGTGAAGGAAGAATGATGCTGAAACTGATCAGGAAGAGAAAGAATTGGCTGGGTCACAGGCTAAGAGAAAAAAAGTGCCAATAGTCCGGGCCAGCTAACTTCATAGCCTAAGGGCGAAACCTAACCGTTTTCCCCCATTACTACATATGCTATTGGATTGTGGTGATTTTGTAGTTTGCAGGTTTAATTTTTCTTTTTGCACCTTCTTCGTTTCGAATTTCGATACAAACTACTACAAATGGTAGTGGTAACTGGTATGTTAGCAACTGAGACAAATGTTGTCGGTACAAGAGTTTCATGAAATTAAAATTGTACTAGATTTCTGAGCCGGTTACTGGAAGCTAGTGATATTTAAACACACTAATAATTAATTAATATTAGTATTAATATTAATACATAATACTTATTTTGTGTGTTGCGTTGTGGTTATAATTCAAGACTATAGTGAGGTAAGTTTTCGAAGTTAGTACTAATAATTTTATGTGGTCAAACAAAATACATTTTTAGGTTAGGTCTCGTGAATCAACTGTTTAGTCAAACCAATGAATTTCATATTGCCAGACAAAATACCTAAAATGTTGATCCCTTTCTCGTATAGTTTGCCTACGAAAATATGTTACAAATTATTGAATTATTTACAATAACCTTCCAACATAAATGTAAAGTACGATAAGTAAGTCATTCAGTACGTAGGATCGTGTGTTATCTGATAACAGTTGGCAACACTGACAAGACGGCAATTTTTTTCGTGTAGGAACTGTGATCCTCACTATACTGAAGGATGCACAGGAAGGAATGGTGAACGGGAGAAGAGTTCGGGGCAGAAGAAGATATCAGAAGATAGACAACATTAAGATATAATAATAATAATAATAATAATAATAATAATAATAATAATAATAATAATAATAAAAATGATGGTTTATTTTAGCTGGCAGAGTTAAGGCCGTAAGGCCTTCTCTTCCACTCAACCAGCAAAAAGTGTATATACATATGCATGAACTTACAAAGAAGTCAACAATTTGATTTAGATGAGAGTTACATGTATACAAGAGTTATTTACGAATTAAACAACAAAATACTATGAACTATTAATTAAACACTGAAATAAACTGTGTAGCAGAATTAAGCTAAAATACATAGAATGTTAATATATTTCAAATAATATTAGATAATAGAAAGAGATTATGAGACAATTTCGAAAATACAGCACAATCAGGATGATGTCTAAAAGAAAGAAGTAACAATGTAGTCAGTAATATTTTAAATCAGTATGATTGGAGTGAAATGCTAATAAGGTTATCTTTTAAGCTGTTCTTAAAGGTGTTTATTGTCTTGCAGCCCCTAATACTTTGTGACAAGGAATTCCATTGACGCGAGGTGGATATTGTAAAAGATGATTAATAACAAGATGTTCTATGAAGAGGTATACTTAGCGTGCCACAGATAAGTGATCTGGTATTTACGTCGTGGTTAGAGTATAGATAAGAGAAACGAGATGAAAGGTAATTTGGTGTTAAGGTGTGCAGAATTCGAAAGAGTAAAGACAAAGAGTGTAAAGTTCTGCGTTCTTTAAGTCGGAGCCACGAGAGACTTGCGAAGGACGGTGATATGTGATCATATCGTCGGATGTTGCACACGTATCTGACGCACATATTCTGAGCTCGCTGTAACTTGACTGACAGTTCAGAACTTAGGTCACTTAACAAAACGTCACAATAATCGAAGTGCGGCATTACTAGGGTTTGTACTAGGGTAAGTTTTAGTTGCCGAGGCAAGAAGTTTCTCAAGCGACTCAAACAGTGAATGGAGGAACAGATTTTTTTTATCGTTTCTTTAACTTGAAAATTCCAACTTAGATTATTATCAAAAAAGAAGCCAAGATTTTTTACGACAGATGAATAAGGGATTAGCGTGTTGTTAAGGGTAACAACTGAAAGATTACTGTTATTAAGGGAGTTAACTAAACGCTTATAATGGATCATACAGGAGACAAAGCGGAAGATGGGAAAATAGAAAAGACTGGAGAATGCTGGGTTTGCAGAGAAAGATATGTTCTCGGGCAGAAAACTATGGATGAATGATTTCTCAAATTTGTTTCTGAGAAAAAAAAATTGTAATAATGTTGGGCATAAAATTTTCAGGTCTTAGAAAGAGGGGCGCCAGATGGAAAAGGTTGGGAACGACTCCTCTAATACGTCAACACGTTTTGTTGACCTGTACGTATTTTTCGACCAGCCTGTAGTCGTTCCACCAACATCAGTTAAGCGTTAACGGAGCGTTAACCTGATGTGATTGATGTTGTGGACGCAGGCAGTCAGGCTGGAAGAATCTGATTTGATTAAGTGAACGGCGGGAACAGTTGACTGCGACTATTTCCGCCCACCTGCTCCCCGCGCTGCCGCACCAGGGACATCTGTTAGCTAAATATGGAACCACTACTCACGTGTGATGTGAAGTCAGACGAGGCTGAAAGAGTAGCTGCGCCCCCGGGTTCGATACAACATCCGGTGATACAGGCTACTACCAGAATGTTCGAGACGACCTGATCGTATCAGACTCGAGGTGGAAACGGCGAAAGTAGACTGAATTGTACAGGAGAAGATTTTTCAGATAAATATGCGGGGAGCAAGGACTGTTGACTACTTATTATTCTACTCCCAAATCGGTTTAGTTAGTTATATAGAGCTTTCATTTCGAAATTTCTCAGTCAAAATAACCAATTATTTAAATTGAAGGTAGGTAGATAGGTAGGTAGGTCGGTAGATGGATGGATGGATGGATGGATGGACGGACGGACGGACGGACGGACGGACGGACGGACGGACGGACGGACGGACGGACAGACAGACAGACAGACAGACAGACAGACAGACAGACAGACAGACAGACAGACAGACAGACAGACAGACAGATAGATAGATAGATAGATAGATAGATAGATAGGTAGATAGGTAGATAGGTAGATAGGTAGATAGGTAGATAGGTAGATATGTAGATATGTAGATATGTAGATATGTAGATATGTAGATAGACAGATAGACAGATAGATAGATAGATAGATAGATAGATAGATAGATAGATAGATAGATAGATAGATAGATATAGATAGATAGATAGATAGATAGATAGATAGATAGATAGATAGATAGATAGATAGATAGATAGATAGATAGATAGATAGATAGATAGATAGATATATAGATAGATAGATAGATAGATAGATAGGTAGGTAGGTAGGTAGATACATACATAGATAGATAGATAGATAGATAGATAGATAGATAGATAGATAGATAGATAGATAGATAGATAGATATATAGATAAATAAATTAATTAATACATAAATAAATAACAATAAATCAATTTAAACAAAAAACACGTTAATTGAGGTATTGAGGGGGAAGTCTGGAAGCAGGCTTAATTGCCTTTTATATTTCACCCCCACCTCTAGCCACCCCTATTTTGAAATTTGAAATGGCACCCCTATATTTTATACTTAAACGCGAAAGAGCATTCATTTATTTATACACCTCATTCATTTGTTTTCGCAGCTTTTTTTTATCGTCGCCTGGCAACCTGGATTGTTGTTATTGTTGATTAGAGTTGAAGAGAATAAAGCTACAAAAACTTGTTGAGCATTTCATGTAATAGTTGTGTTTGTGTATTAAATTATTTTAAAATGGTGTATACCCTTCAAGAGAGAACATAAATCATCCTTATGGATTAAATTTAGGAAATTACACAAAATAAGCTGTGTTTACAACCTAAAATCAACTGATAATAACAAAAATACAGGTTGTCAGGCAACGATAGAAAACAAGAGATGCGAAAACAAATGAATGAGGTGTATAAACAATTGAATACTCTTTCACATTTAAGTATAAAAATATAGGAGTGCCATTTGAAAATTCAAAGTGAGGGAGACTGGGGTGGGGGTAAAATCTAAAATGCAATTGAGCCTGATTTCAGATTTCCCCTTCAATATCTAGACATGTTTTTTGTTTAAATTGAATTCAATTTAAATAATTAGTTATTTGGATTGGGAAGTTTCGAAATGAAAGCCCTGTATAGCACCAAGTCGAGCAAAATGTCAATTAAGGGAGACAATCCTGGTTGAAAAGATTTTCTAACCAATTTACACCATATTTTCAATGCTAATTAGAACGTATAAAAGAAAAACACCAACCAAATTTGAAGTGATTTCTCTACATAGCTTTGTATTTATTGTAAATAAAAATATTTGAGTAATTTTGAAAAGTACCAACGTCCTATTTTTTTAATTACTACCCTGATTTTTTTTAACATCCTCATATGAAAAAAACGTATTCTGTAGGTTTTTTCTTTTGTACAGATTTAATTTGGAAGAAATTAGCCTACATACGACATGAACTATTTTCAATTAACATTTCACGCTTTTTCACATTTTGACACAAAAAATTTAAATAACGCATATTTTTTACACAACACAACATGCACAGTGAGCTGTAAGTAATGGCATTAATTCCAGGGGGTTATTCTTTGAGATACTTCGAACAAAAAAGTTTAGTACAATTTTACCCGCTTTCGCTTCCTTATCGAGAGAGGAAAAAAGTTTTATATGAAACATTTCATTGAGTGTTTTGGGAAAACCATTGATTGTATTCTCAATATACTTACTTATTTACTTACTTACTTACTTACTTACTGGCTTTTAAGGAACCCGGAGGTTCATTGCCGCCCTCACATAAGCCCGCCATTGGTCCCTATCCTGAGCAAGATCAATCCATTCTCTATCATCATATCCCACCTCCCTCAAATCCATTTTAATATTATCTTCCCATCTACGTCTCGGTCTCCCTAAAGGTCCTTTTCCCTCCGACCTCCCAACTAACATTCTATATGCATTTTTGGATTCGCCCATACGTGCTACATGCCCTGCCCATCTCAAACGTCTGGATTTAATGTTCCTAATTATGTCAGGTGAAGAATACAATGCGTGCAGTTCTGCGTTGTGTAACTTTCTCCATTCTCCTGTAACTTCATCCCTCTTAGCCCCAAATATTTTCCTAAGAATCTTATTCTCAAACACCCTTAACCTATGTTCCTCTCTCAGAGTGAGAGTCCAAGTTTGACAACCATACAGAACAACCGGTAATATAACTGTTTTATAAATTCTAACTTCCAGATTTTTCGATAGCGGACTGGATGATAAAAGTTTCTCAACCGAATAATAACAGGCATTTCCCATATTTATTCTGTGTTTAATTCCCTCCCGAGTATCATTTATATTTGTTACTGTTGCTCCCAGGTATTTGAATTTTCCCACCTCTGAAAAGATAAATTTCCAATTTTTATATTTCCATTTCGTGCTATGTTCTGGTCACGAGACATAATCATATACTTTGTCTTTTCGGGATTTACTTCCAAACCTATCTCTTTACTTGCTTCCAGTAAAATTCCCGTGTTTTCCCTAATCGTTTGGGGATTTTCTCCTAACATATTCACGTCATCCGCATAGACAAGCAGCTGATGTAACCCGTTCAATTCCAAACCCTGTCTGTTATTCTGGACTTTCCTAATGGCATACTCTACAGCAAAGTTAAAAAGTAAAGGTGATAGTACATCTCCCACAGTGAATTGGAAACGCATCTGTATTCTCAATATGCTTAGTCAATTTAAAACAGCATTCTATTATGATAATAAAATATTGAAAAAATTTGCAGAAATTGTTCGGATTTACATTTGTTCGTAATTAAATTTGTTCGGATCAAATTTCTGCACATTTAAAGAACAAAACTAAAATTCTTTCAATTATTCATTTTCATAATAGACTGCTGTCTTACAATTATATTATATTATATTATATTATATTATATAATATTACTTAATAAAAAAATGAGCATCTTCTGAGGACCTCTGGAAAAAGAACTAAAGAACATATCGAGATTTGTGTATAATGTTGGTACATGGTGAAATAAATATTTCAAAGCGTTTATCGAAAAAAAAAAAATATATATATATATTTTGAGTAGAAACAGGAGATTCTTTTCTTTTTCTGTGCAATAAATTGCGAAAAAAATGTAGTTTATATTGGCCTGCTATAGGCTACCTTTTTCCTTTTCTTCTCACACTGAAAATTATTATTTTATATTGCTAAAACATGTACCTATAGTATTACTATATTGTAAATTGGAAAATGTAATATTAAGCAATTATTTAATTATCCTCTGTACTAGAAATGCACTGTATATAGCCTACCTGTAAACGTGAAAACTTATTTTGTACTCTATTGTGATTGCTTTTATCATCTACTCTGCTGTCAAAAAATCTGAAAGTTAGAATTTATAAAACAGTTATATTACCGGTTGTTCTATATGGCTTTGAAACTTGGACTCTCACTCTGAGAGAGGAACATAGTTTAAGGGTGTTTGAGAATAAGGTGCTTAGGAAAATATTTGGGGCTAAAAGGGATGACGTTGCAGGATAATGGAGAAAGTTACACAACGCAGAACTGCACGCATTGTATTCTTCACCTGACATAATTAGGAACATTAAATCCAGACGTTTGAGATGGGCAGGGCATGTAGTACGTATGGGCGAATCCAGAAATGCATATAGAGTGTTAGTTGGGAGGCCGGAGGGGAAAAGACCTTTGGGGAGGCCGAGACGTAGATGGGAAGATAATATTAAAATGGATTTAAGGGAGGTGGGATATGATGATAGAGACTGGATTAATCTTGTTCAGGATAGGGACCTATGGCGGGCTTATGTAAGGGCGGCAATGAACCTCCGGGTTCCTTAAAAGCCAGTAAGTAAGTAAGTAAGAAAGTAAGTAAATAAGTAAGAAAGTAAGTAAGCAAGAATGTAAGAAAGTAAGAATGTAAGTGAGTAAGAAAGTAAGTAAGTAAGAAAGTAAGTGAGTAAGAAAGTAAGTAAGTAAGAAAGTAAGTAAGTAAGAAAGTAAGTAAGAAAGTAAGTAAGAAAGTAAGTAAGTAAGATAGTAAGTAAGTAAGAAAGTAAGTAAGTAAGAAAGTAAGTAAGTAAGAAAGTAAGTAAGAAAGTAAGTAAGAAAGTAAGTAAGAAAGTAAGTGAGTAAGTAAGTAAGTAAGAAAGTAAGTGAGTAAGAAAGTAAGTAAGTAAGAAAGTAAGTAAGTAAGAAAGTAAGTAAGTAAGAAAGTAAGTAAGAAAGTAATAAGTAAGTAAGAAAGTGAGTAAGAAAGTAAGTAAGTAAGAAAGTCAGTAAGTAAGAAAGTAAGTAAATAAGAAAGTAAGTAAGAAAGTAAGTAAGAAAGTAAGTAAGTAAGAAAGTAAGTGAGTAAGAAAGTAAGTAAGTAAGAAAGTAAGTAAGTAAGAAAGTAAGTGAGTAAGAAAGTAAGTAAGTAAGAAAGTAAGTGAGTAAGAAAGTAAGTGAGTAAGAAAGTAAGTGAGTAAGAAAGTAAGTGAGTAAGAAAGTAAGTAAGTAAGAAAGTAAGTAAGAAAGTAAGTAAGTAAGACAGTAAGTAAGTAAGACAGTAAGTAAGTAAGAAAGTAAGTGAGTAAGAAAGTAAGTAAGTGAGTAAGAAAGTAAGTAAGTAAGAAAGTAAGTAAGAAAGTAAGTAAGTAAGACAGTAAGTAAGTAAGAAAGTAAGTGAGTAAGAAAGTAAGTAAGAAAGTAAGTAAGTAAGAAAGTAAGTGAGTAAGAAAGTAAGTAAGTAAGAAAGTAAGTAAGAAAGTAAGTAAGTAAGAAAGTAAGTAAGTAAGAAAGTAAGTAAGTAAGTAAGACAGTAAGTGAGTAAGAAAGTAAGTAAGTAAGAAAGTAATAAGTAAGAAAGTAAGTGGGTAAGAAAGTAAGTATTGTTATCGAATGCTTACATGCAAAGGCAAGCAGTAACTCCCTCTCCCATTCCCATCGATCTACACAACACAGTCGTCCGTGCGTTCGTAACTTCATGATTATATCTAAGTACGTAAACATTGGCTATCTACTATATCGCCGGAGCAGTGTATCAATCAAAGCATCATGACTTTAAAGGTAACTACTATTTCTCTAAAAAAACAATGTTGAGAAAATGACAATTACGAATAACCGAAATGAAAGATATTGAGTAGACTCCTTACCTGTCCAATAGAATCCATCAGCCGATACTGGTTCAGCTGGATGTAATCCCCGGACTTGCCCCTGCTGACTTGCTTGCTTTCTTTCAGAGGCGATCTCTTCCTCAGCGCTCTGGGTGAAGAACTGGGAGATCCGTACGGCGAGAATGGGTAATTTGGGTAGATGGGTCTGCAGGGTTCAACTCCGAGACTCCGAGACTGCAAGAAAAACTTATGCTGAGCCGAATTCACCGCTACTCTATCAGGCACATCTTCTGAAGGTTTGGAGGCTTCTCCTTGTATGATCACAGGCGGTATCACTGATTCGGATAGCGTTCTCGAAAATTCTGCGGGAACTGTCTTGCCCGAAACTACCGAACGTGAGCTACTTGTTACAGTATCGGAAGGTTTGTGCGATTTGGCACTGGAAGGTGTCGAACTGGGGAGTCCACTTTGAGAGTCACTTTGTGCTTGCGCAATTGTTGTTGAGCTCTCTTCAGTAACAGGTACAGATCCTTGTTGCAAGATGTCACTCCTTGGGGAAGTAGCGTTTTGTGTTTCTTCATCGGTTGATGTAGGTTTCAAATCAAGACTCGAAGAATTTGGCACTTCCTCAGCTTGTCTGGGAGTATCTTGCAAATGACTACTAGACGATGCTAAACTATTATTTACTTCGGCATTGGAAATCTCTGTAACACTTTTCAGATCCTTCTTGGAAGTTCTTGAGATATTTTCAGTCCTGTCAAGTTCTGAGACGCTTGTAAGCTGTCCATTTTGTACCTGTTCGCCAGAAGATGCTACTGAGATTTTGGAAGAAGTTGAATTTTGGGACTGTTTCACGGAATTTTGCAGAGAGTGTCTGACAGCGGGGATAGGTGGTACACGAAGTGGTTCCTCACCGGTGAGTACTCCACTCTGGACTTTTCCAGGAATCGTTGATCCGGATTGTTCCGGTTTTACAGGAGACCTTGAATTTTGATTCCACTCTGGTGTTGTTGGTGGTGCTGAGGTTCTTCTTGACTCCGGCTTCTTGACAGGTGTAGAGGTCTGCTTCTTGGAAGCCGATGAAGCACTTTGTGCCTGACGAGTGCCAGTGGTCGGTTCACAGTGCTTGGAAGGAGGCGGGCAAGGCGTTGCGGCAGATAGAGGATCTGAGGCACTGGCTGCAGGGGACAAGGAGGCACTACTGGCGATAGCTGCAGAAGGCTTCGACGAGCTGGCGGAAGAAGATGACGGCGAAGGCACTGGCCCGGTGACGTGGTGAGGTCTGGGTATCTCCACTCCGGAAGACACGACGGCTGGTTTGCTATCACCAGTCCTGGGTGGTGGCAGGGAAGGGGGTGGCGCGGCGTTGCCTAGCAACGCCTCGTGTGCTATCCGTCTGTCCGACGGGGAAGGGGTGGATGAAGTGGTAACGGTGTGCTGCTGTTGTTGGTTGGTCATGGTGATGTACGGAAGGGGGCCGTGGTTGCTACTGGACGGTTTGCTAAGGGCCGTGGTGATAGTGTCGTCGCCCTGGTGGTGCAGGCTGTTTCCTTCCTCTTCGTTTCTGTTTCTGCTACTGGTACCAGGGACTGCAGAACCATGCTGACTTACTGACCCTGGACCAGAGATCAGGTCTTCTTCCACAGCGGCATGTCTGCAACAAAGAGATGCCAAACTTAATTACAGGCAGAAGTTCTCAATAAAAAGCTACGCTATACGAAACTCCTAACTGAATGAAAATATGGTACATATTTTTCCTAAAATAACTAGAGATAGAGATACAGATATTAACATAATATACATTTTGTGCGAGATCGTGCGCATTTGCTTGCTTTCCGCACAAAACCAATACGCGGTAAGGTGAAATACCACATTCAGTATTCCCAACGTAACACACATAACAATTTCCCTATTCTTACCGTTTAAGCGTCATATTCATTTTACTGCTTTAGGCTTTTAACATATTATTTTTAAAGACGTTCAATACAGTAATAATTATAAATTGGAAACTTACCACTGCAATTTCACCTAAATTGCACTGTTAATTATTGTTTTTTAAATATTTGCAAAAATTAAGTAAACTCTGCAACACCACAAAAGTTACTGCATTTGTAATGCAAGTAACATTAAGGAAGCCGTGAAAAAATCAACAAGATTCCAGACTCATCATAGACTGGGGGGAAAAAAAGACAGACGTATATCACGGCCTGCTGCAGTATAGTAAACACAGAAAACATTTTATAGGAACAATGTTGAAGATAGATATATTTGTTTTCCAAAGTTGCCGTCATTGAAAAGAAACCAACATGGAGATTTCATTGCAACTAATTAGAAATTACTCTTTCAGGTATGTAATAAACGATCTTCGCACAAAATAATGTACGATACACGAGCGGTATGTTTGTTTTCATGTTCTCGGAAATTAAAAAAGCTCAACTGCGTTTCGTTTTTTCAATCTTTCGCTCGAACATGAAAACGTCAACATACCGCTCTTGTAACGTATATTACTATTATCATGAGGATTGTCAGACTTATGTTATATTCCACACAATGTCGAAAAATTTTACTGATGCTTTGAATGTATTATTTTGAACAGAAGTTCTGATACTCTCCTTCATATTCAAGGTTTTCTTATCATTAGTATAGACATTAACATTTTTATTCGAAAAAATAATGAGAGACAGGTAGACAGAAATACTGTATGCGAAAAGAGACAAGACATTCATAGGCACATAATTAAGCTATATGTAGGTAAGAACATACGCGCTGACAGACACAAAAAGGAACGGCCAGACAGACTGAGACAAATCAGTTTAGGATTAAGCTGATTATATTATATTAGGATAGGATAGATTATGTTAGAAAAGATTTGATTAAGATAGAATAGATTAGGTTAGAATAGTATAGGATAGATTAGATTAGTTAGATTAGAATATATATATAGATATATTAGACAGACAGATAGATTAGACATACAGATATATAGAATAGACAGATAGATAGACAGACATAGGTCCGGTGGGTGGGTGGATAGATGGATAGACGGACAGACAGAGGTAGATAGATAGATAGATAGATAGATAGATAGATAGATAGATAGATAGATAGATAGATAGATAGATAGATAGATAGATAGATAGATAGATAGATAGATAGATAGATAGATAGATAGACAGACAGAGAGACAGACAGACAGACAGATATATAGATAGATAGATAGATAGATAGATAGATAGATAGATAGATAGATAGATAGATAGATAGATAGATAGATAGATAGATAGATAGATAGATAGATAGATAGATAGATAGATAGATAGATAGATAGATAGATAGATAGATAGATAGATAGATAGATACGGTAGATAGATAGATACGGTAGATAGATAGATACGGTAGATAGATAGATAGATAGATAGATAGATAGATAGATAGATAGATAGATAGATAGATAGATAGATAGATAGATAGATAGATAGATAGATAGATAGATAGATAGATAGATAGATAGATAGATAGATAGATAGATAGATAGATAGATAGATAGATAGATAGATAGATAGATAGATAGATAGATATAGGTAGATATAGATAGATAGATATAGATAGATAGATAGATAGATAGATAGATAGATAGATAGATAGATAGATAGATAGATAGATAGATAGATAGATAGATAGATAGATAGATAGATAGATAGATAGATAGATAGATAGATAGATAGATAGATAGATAGATAGATAGACAGACAGAGAGACAGATAGATAGACAGACAGAGAGACAGACAGACAGACAGACAGACAGACAGACAGACAGATAGATAGATAGATAGATAGATAGATAGATAGATAGATAGATAGATAGATAGATAGATTATGAAAAAGTAACACCTTCAAGACAAGGCTAAGTTCTTTATTCTCAGCTTTACCAGAAATCCAAAGCATTATAATAAAATTACTTTGGGGTATTGCCCCACGGATATGGAAACTTCTGTGCAGCCGGGCTGATTTCGTAAGAGACTTCCTACAGCTTCGTAACCACAGCTAATTGCGAGGGCTGTACAGGGAGGCAAGCTGCCGAGCGGAGAGATATTCCTGCAAATTCACAATTAAGTCGAAGACGACAGCTCCAAGGCAGAAAACAAACACATAAAGTAACTGAAACACAATAATTGGTTGCTAGGCGACATCTTGCTTCTAGGGAGATGACAGAACCGTCGATGCGAGCTTGTTTTATTCATCGGTAAGGCAGCGGATCATGAAGATCAATTAAGTGCCTGTCTGCATGAATATCTAATTACAGATCCCACTACGATAAGACTGGGAGGGAATTACAAAGCACAAGAGGCTAAGAAAATGCAAGACAGATGTTCAAAATTAATTATTATACCACTTTAAAAGCTTTCTGCTTCGGAATACACAAGACGGGAGGGAAGTCATTTAAAATACGTCAGAGCTGGCGTTCTGCTTGTGAAGTGGTCCTCTGATGAATTACTCTTTCGTATAAATAGAGGCTTTTAGTCTTATTTTTTGCGTTTGTGCTCTGGTTATGAAGATACAAACAGCTACAATCTGGATGCATCTTCTTCATTATAAGAATACGGAAGCACATATACAGGGTGTGTCGGGGCAAGTTACCTGGTTGAGGATTTTTCCGGGGTTTCCCCTCAACCAATCATCATCGTCATCATCCTTCACGAATTAGGCCTCTGTAGACCTGTTTCGGCCCCATCTAGCAGTCTTCTTAAAGGTCTTCCTGGTCGACGATGTCCTCTAGGTTTATACTGCATCATAATTTTTGGGATTCTTGAATTTTCCATTCGTCTTACATGATCTAGCCAATTTAATTTGTATCTGCTGATTTTTTCTTCTACTGACTCTACTTCTAATTGTTCTAAAATTTCTTCATTCCTTTTTCGGTCTAAAAAAGTATATCCTGCTGTCCTCCTGAAAAATTTCATTTCCGTTGCATTGATTCTGTTCCTGTTTTTTTTTCTTTAATGTCCAAATCTCGCTTTCGTATAAAAGGGAGGGTAATGCTAGTGTATTATATATTTTTATTCTTGTAGATTTTTTTTTTTACTAATTTAGCTTTTAATGTATTGTTTATTATTCCTAGAATTTGTTTAAATTTGGTAATTTTCTTGTTCACATCTTTTTCATTTTGATAAGATATTTCACAACCCAGATAATTGAAATTTTGTACTTGTTCGAGGCATTGGTTATTGTGTATTATCTTACTTCTGACTGGGTCTTGTCCTAAAAACGCCATTACTTTTGATTTTTGTGCTGAAATTTCCATCCCAAAATCTTTTAATATTTTATTTAATGTACTATATAATCCTCTTTGTAAATTATCCTCTGAATTGGAAATTATGACTTGATCATCGGCATGCAGTAAGGTATTTAATGTTAGAGCACTGGTTATTTTGATTCCTGATGTGTAGATTTGGTCCCATTTTAAAATAATTTCATTTATCTTAGATATTAAATAAAGTTGGTGATAGTGGGCAACCTTGTCGAACTCCATTATTAACTAATTTTCTTTCGGATATACAGTTATTTATTTTGACACTTATTTTGCTGTCTGTGTAGATTTCTATTATATTTTGTAATAGCAAATTTGGAATATTTTTATCTTGTAATATGTCGAATATAAGGTCTCTTCGGACTTTATCAAAAGCTTTCACAAAATCAATAAAAGCTATATGGGTTTCTAAATTAAATTCTCTTCGTTTTTCTAACAATAGTTTGATACTAAATAATGGATCTACACATGATCTTCCTTTTCTAAAGCCATTTTGACACTCCAGAAGGAAAGTTTCAGCATGTTTGTTTAATTTTTCATTTAAAATCCTACTAAATATCTTATAACATGTGTTGAGGATACTGATCCCTCTATAGTTTTCAACATTTTGTTTATCTCCTGTTTTATATAATTACACTATTTTTCCATTCTTCCTTTAAAGTGGCAGTCAGATATATTCTGTTTAGAAATCTTAGTAATCTTTCTTGAAATAGAGATTACTAAGATTTACCCAATACGAGCAAATGCTGGGTAACTTTCGGTGTTGGAACCCGGACTCATCTCACCGGCATTCTCACGTTCACGCTAAATAACCTAAAGTGTTATAAAGCGTCGTGAAATAACCTACTAAAAAAATAAAGTTCCACCCAGTAAAAAAAGGCTTTTTGCCAAACATCCGGGCTCTATTCATTACAATTTGAAACAACTCATTGTCGTCATATTGATGTGTGAATCGTTTCGACTATCAATTGCATTGTTGTCTGCAGACTAGGCCTCCTGGAATGAGGAAGCGATTATGAAGTAGTTAACGCCTTGTTAAATTTAAATGCGGGCAATATAAAGATGGAAATGAAAAGAAATATCAAACTTTTATTTCAAATCCCAAATATCCTTACACCAACCATGCTCACAATAACAATCGTGAACAGCATTAACGTTTAACGTAATAATAAGGTGACTTTTTGAAAGAAAAAACTGGGAAAGAAAGAAAGAAAGAAAGATGGAAGAAAGAAAGAATGAAAGAAAGAAAGAAGGAAGAAAGAAAGAAAGAAAGAAAGAAAGAAAGATGGAAGAAAGAAAGAAAGATGGAAGGAAAGAAAGAAAGATGGAAAAAAGAAAGAAAGAGAGAAAGAAAGAAAGATGGAAGAAAGAAAGAAAGAAAGAAAGAAAGAAATATAGAAGAAAGAAAGAGAGAAAGAAAGGAAGATGGAAGAAAGAAAATAAGAAAGAGACAAATAAAGAAAGAGAGAAAGAAAGAAAGATGGAAGAAAGTAAGAAAGAAAGAGAGAAAGAAAGAAAGAAAGAAAGAGAGAAAGATGGAAGAAAGAAAGAAAGAAAGAAAGAGAGAAAGATGGAAGAAAGAAACAAAGAGAGAAATATGGAAGGAAGAAAGAAAGAAAGAAAGAGAGAAAGATGGAAGAAAGAAACAAAGAATGAAAGAAGAAAGAAAGAAAGAAAGGAAGATGGAAGAAAGACAGAAAGAAAGAAAGAGAGAAAGAAAGAAAGACGGAAGAAAGAAAGATGGAAGAAAGAAAGAAGAAAGAAAGATAGAAAAACGAAAGAAAGTGAGAAAGAAAGAAAGATGGAAGAAAGAAAGAAAGAAAGAAGGAAAGAAGAAAAAAAAGAAAGAGAGAAAGATGCAAGAAAGAAAGATGGAAGAAAGAAAGAAAGAAAGTGAGAAAGAAAGGAAGATGGAAGAAAGAAAGAGAGAGAGAAAGAAAGAAAGAAAGAAAGAGAGAAAGATGGAAGGAAGAAAGTGAGAAAGAAAGATGGAAGAAAGAAAGAAAGTGAGAAAGAAAGATGAAAAAAGAAAGAAAGAGAGAAAGAAAGGAAGAAAGAAAGAAAGAAAGAAGAAAGAAAGATGGAAGAAAGAAAGAAGAATGAAAGATAGAAAAACGAAAGAAAGGAAGTGACAAAGAAAGAAAGATGGAAGAAAGAAAGAAAGAGAGAAAGAAAGATGGAAGAAAGAAAGTGAGAAAGAAAGATAAAAAAAGAAAGAAAGAGAGAAAGAAAGGAAGAAAGAAAGAAAGAGAGGTGGAAGAAAGAAAGAAAGAAAGAAGAAAGAAAGATGGAAGAAAGAAAGAAGAAAGAAAAATAGAAAAACGAAAGAAAGGAAGTGAGAAAGAAAGAAAGATGGAAGAAAGAAAGAAAGAAAGAAAGAGAGAAAGATGGAAGAAAGAAAGTGAGGATGGAAGAAAGAAAGAGAGAAAGAAAGAAAGATGGAGGAAAGAAAGAAAGAAGAAAGAAAGAAAAATGGAAAAAAGAAAGAGAGAGAGAGAAAGAAAGCTGGAAGAAAGAAAGAGAGAGAGAGAAAGAAAGAAGGAAAGACAGAGAGAAAGAAAGAAAGCTGGAAGAAAGAAAGAGAGAAAGAGAGAGAGAGAGAAAGAAAGGAGGAAAGATAGAGAGAAAGAAAGAAAGCTGGAAGAAAGAAAG
Organism: Periplaneta americana; assembly: GCF_040183065.1. Classification (NCBI taxonomy): domain Eukaryota; kingdom Metazoa; phylum Arthropoda; class Insecta; order Blattodea; family Blattidae; genus Periplaneta; species Periplaneta americana. Next base: position 5,465,055 of record NC_091122.1, read on the forward strand.
AGAGAAAGAGAGAGAGAGAAAGAAAGAAGGAAAGATAGAGAGAAAGAAAGATGGAAAAAAAGAAAGAAAGAGAGAAAGAAAGACGGAAGAAAAAAAAGAAAAAAGAAAGAAAGAATGAAGATATTTACCGCACAGTAACTAACACAATATTAATGTAATGTTATGCGAGCTGCGATCATCACATTCAATTGTCACTCCGTTGTCATGGAGACTGTTATGAAGAAAGATTTCCTAAGAAATGGTGCATCAGAGTGTCTTGAGTGTAACATAAACATCGTGTTTCAGAAGCAATCCCGTCTGTTTACACACGGAGATCATTTGAATTCATTCTGTGGACGGCGAGTTCTCGCGCATAAACGTAAAGTACGAGAAACGTCGCTGGAAGATGGAAATGGCTGCGGCATGAATGCAAAGTTCTGTTCAACTAAGAACTAACCAAGATGTTCCACTTGTAGTTTTCCGTCCTACATTACAGCGATTGTAAAGAAGCTCCCATCTTGCACGGAATACGTACTGTAACGTACAGGGTGAGTCAATAAAAGCGTGAGAGAATTATAGACAATAGAGGATGTTCTACAGCACATTTTTAGATCGGCAACTGGGGTCTGCAAAGTGAGGTTAAGAAGATACGAGCTTAAACACGTATATCCCTATCGCTTACTGTTTCCATAGCAACCAGAGTTAGGCCTACTACTGATACTTAGTGCTGTTACGAGGTTGTTCTAGAGTATGCCATTAGGAAAGTCCAGGATAACACAGAGGGTTTGGAATTGAACGGGTTACATCAGCTGCTTGTCTATGCGGATGAGGTGAATATGTTAGGAGAAAATCGACAAACGATTAGGGAAAACGCGGGAATTTTACTTGAAGCAAGTAAAGCGATAGGTTTGGAAGTAAATCCCGAAAAGACCAAGTATATGATTATGTCTTGTGACTAGAACATTGTACGAAATGGAAATATAAAAATTGGGAATTTAGAATTTAACATATGAAGAGGTGCAAAAATTCAAATACCTGGGAGCAACAGTAACAAATATAAATGACACTCGGGAGGAAATTAAACACAGAATAAATATGGGAAATGCCTGTTATTATTCGGTTGAGAAGCTTTTATCATCTAGTCTGCTGTCAAAAAATCTGAAAGTTAGAATTTATAAAACAGTTATATTACCGGTTGTTCTGTATGGTTGTGAAACTTGGACTCTCACTTTGAGACAGGTTAAGGGTGTTTGAGAATAAGGTGCTTAGGAAAATATTTGGGGCTAAAGGCTCACTCACAATGAAAATTAAACATAACGTAAGCGTTAACTTAACGTTACAGTAAAATCAAGAAGTCATACGATCATTCACGATAGGAACAAAAACATAACAGCAAACATACTTGGTAACCATGGAAACATAACAATGACACCATTTCCTCATATTTTGTCGTATACTTCAGCGCTCCACGATCGTGTTCTGTTTGCAAATCACGTAAGCATAGGGGAGAGTCGGGTAGTATCGGACATCGGGTAGTATTGTACAGTGCAATTCTTCCATCTACCACCATATGGTAGTACCTGAATGACATGGTTACGTTTCTCTATGCGACATCACAGAAACGTAACCATGTCAATCAGGTGCTATCATCGTGTAGTAGATGAAAGAAACTCACTGTCCGATATTACCCGATGTCCGATACTACCCGACTCTCCCCTAAGCACGAAAGTTTGGAGTTCGCAAACTTTCATGTTAACGTCTTACGGTAATGTTTATGTTAATGCTTATGTGAATCATTGTGAATGATCCCATTTGGTAGCCTGGGCGCAAACTTCTGTGTTTATGTTACGGTTATGTTTAATTTTCATTGTGAATGGGCCTTAAGAGGGATGAAGTTACAGGAGAATGGAGAAAGTTACACAACACAGAACTGCACGCATTGTATTCTTCACCTGACATAATTAGGAACATTAAATCGAGATGTTTGAGATGGGCAGGGCATGTAGCACGTATGAGCGAATCCAGAAATGCATATAGATTGTTAGTCGGGAGGCCGGAGGGAAAGAAACCTTTGGGGAGGCCGAGACGTAGATGGGAAGATAATATTAAAATGGATTTGAGGGAGGTGGGATATGATGATAGAGACTGGATTAATCTTGCTCAGGATAGGGACCAATGGCGGGCTTATGTGAGGGCGGCAATGAACCTCCGGGTTCCTTAAAAGGCAGTAAGTAAGTATTTACTTACACGTAACTCTGTTAAGATCATGGGAGGGTAGGAAATTAAAAAAGAAATCCGACACGGAGTGGTTGTGTACAATACATTGCACTGTTTAACGATTTACATTGCAATCATCAACAAATCCGTGTTTAACATACTATCACATAGTCTGAAGTAAGAAAAACAGTATTGAGCAGAGAGAACCGGGAAGAATACGTGAAGGTATGTACAATCACGTGCCGTATTCTTTGTAACTTGCTGCCAACTGTGTAGAAATAATGATCTGCAGTTGAGCCGTTCTTGGATCCCAGCGTCGCCGTGTATTGCATAATGGGAAGACACAAGTACAAGCGGAGGTGAAAAATGTAGAGAGAGAAATGAAACGAAAGTAATTTGAAGTAATGGCAGTAAGCAAAGGTAATCACGCTGCAGTAATTTCAGACTGGGTGTGCAATGTAACAAGCAGTCTCGAGTTCGAGGAAAACATTCATTAGTTAACAATGAAGTCGTTAGTTTCCCTCCTACAGTCAGAAATTGTTCTATTTTGCACAGCTTGCTTTATACGAGGACTTAGTATGAGAAGGTAGTTGCTATTGTGTATGACAAATTAGAAACAAACTGCCTGATATCAGATTGATAAAGGGCCTTATGATCATGAAATTTTTTGTCCATTTTGAATCTTGCGTACACTACTTTTAACACTTGAATATAAGTAATTGATTAACTAGCGGACTTACTCGTGTTAATTATGTAAGATTTGTGCGGCTTAGAGCTGTTTCGGTGCTTCATCACACCATCCTCAGAGCCTACTAGATCTCGGCGTCATCTCGAACTTCTCTGCCTGTTGTGTGGGTGCGTTTGATTGTTGAAAAGTGGAGTCAAATAGTGTGTGTGTTCTGAAATTGATCTGTGTGTTGAGAATTTGATCGGGGTGTGTTTTAGTGTGTCTGTATATTTCGTATTGTTCTAGTGTGTTGAGTTTTTGGTTTTTGGGTTGTATGTGTAGGATTTCTATGTCTATATTGGTTATGTTATTGTATGCATGGTTAGCATTGGTTATACAAAGAACACATTAAAGCAATAACCAGAGGACACAATACATCTACATATGCCGAACACATAACTAATGCTAACCACACATACAATAACATAAATGCGGACATGAAAATCCTACACATACAACCCAAGAACCAAAAACTCAACACACTAGAACAATATGAAATATACAAACACACTAAAACACACCCCGATCAAATTCTCAACACACAGATCAATTTCAGTACACACACACACACTATTTGACTCCACTCTTCAACAATCAAACGCACCCACACAACAGGCAGAGAAGTTCGAGATGACGCCGAGATCTAGTAGGCTCTGAGGATGGTGTGATGAAGCACCGAAACAGCTCTAAGCCGCACAAATCTTACATAATTAACACGAGTAAGTCCGCTAGTTAATCAATTACTTAAATTTGTTGTGCTAAATAAGAAAACGTAGGTCATTTAGCGTCTCAATGAAATGGAGGTGAAATGAGTCCGGAGTCCAGCACCGAAAGTTACCCAGCATTCCAAGACATTAAAGTAAATGTAGTTCGCGAAAAGGTAAAAAAAAAAAAAAAACTTAAAATAGTGTACCTTCAAGCATACAAAATTCAGCGCTTTTTTAAAGTGTGAAACATGGTTTCAAGTTTAGTGTCTCCGTGTGATCACAAATATGGCGTCTGAAAATAAGACAATTGCTCAAAATTCGTATGAAATTAATGGTGTGAAGTTACCTAGAGTAGAATCATTTTAGGATTTGGGTATTTATTTTGCACACAACTTATGTTTTAAAATGCACTTAAATCACGTGGTAATTGCTGCATATAGAAAATCAGGATTTATAATCAGAAATACAAAAGAATTATAAAATATAAATACTATTGATACTCTATATAAAACTATGGTTAGAAGTAAGCTAGAGTATGCGTCTGTAATATCACCTCAGTTCCAGTCCCATCAGATGCAAATAGAAAGGATACAGAAAAGATTTTCACGTTATTTATATTTTAAAAAACATCACGTGTCGTCTTATGACAAGCGAATTTCATATAATCAGTTACTTTTTTAATTTAATTATAAAACTTAAAAATCTCGACGATTAATAAATAGTCAAATTTTACTCTATAAGACTGTTAACGGTATATTGAATAACTGTGATTTTCTTAAATTCCTTCAGTTCAATGTAAAAAAAAACAGAATTACGTCATAGGCAACCTTTTGTTATCCCCATTCCTAGAACTGTTTTCTTCAAGAACTCTCCATTGTTTCTTATGTGTAATAGTTACAACTCTCTGTCTTTAAACTGTGATTCTCTATTAGATTTGAGTTTAACAGTTGAAAAATTTCATACAATATTAAAAAGAATTGTATTTCCTTAGATATTTAAATTATTAAAAAGTGTATTATAAGGTTTTTACTTTAGTTTCTAAATAATGTTGCATCATTATATTGACATTTGGCACCATATTAACTGCAATATTAAATTCTAGCATCTATTACCGTTATCTATTTTCTTTCTTTCGTTTGTGTTGTTTGTTTTGTTGTTTTTTTCTCTTATTATGTATTTTGTGTATGTATCTGTGTAAGCCACCTGTAATTGGAAGCCTGCTTCTATTGGTGGTGGATTTAAGTAAATAAATAAAGTTTAGAGGCTTCAAACACTATCCCCGTGTGAATCAGGCTATACACGATCACATAATTGTAGTTCAGGTATTTTTGAACGTCACTGTACAAGTCAGCAATGTCTACGATGCTTCAATTAAGAGATGACATATCATGAAAATCCGGGTCCAGTTAATGACTATCTCGTTGTATGCCTATGGGTAGGTCTTTATTTAATGCACATCACAAAACACCGTTGAAGGATTAAGGCCGGGCTATTAGAGTGAATGTTTTCGAGCTTGAATAATAGCATAATACCTCACAAAGATGGAACTCTGAATCGAGAGCAACCTATCGATAGATCGAAATGGATTCCACACGATCGTAGAAGCTATTTTTAATTTCCTACTTCGCAGTCGACATTCCACCGCCTCGCATGACGGTATGCGTTGCGGGATGCCTATCTCGTAATCCCCAGGCGCTCAGTGTTCAATTTCGTTATTGCATCTCTCTCTCTGTCGTCGCCCTGGTTACTAATTGTTACCCTCATTTCCGAGGCCCGCGGGATCGCTTGAACATGTTGAAAACATTGTTACGGCCTTCCATTTTAATCACTCTTTCCTTTCAACCCCCTGGTTCCCTGCTAACACTCCCAGCTTCATTTTCATTGCGGTCATTATTTCTAACGCCTTTTACTACTCTCTGAGAATTCATTTGTTTAAGCGCAAAGCAGTATTAATTACCAGATTTCACCTGAAACTGTGTTCACTTCCATTGAACAGAAAGGTTACACTTAATAATAATAATAATAATAATAATAATAATAATAATAATAATAATAATAATAATAATAATATTCGACAGATATTGGAGAAAAAATGGGAGTATAAGGGTACAGTACATCAGTTATTCATAGATTTCAAAAAAGGCATATGACTCGGTTAAGAGAGAAGTATTATATGTATGATTTGAGGCTTTCTCGGCGTTGGTTCGCTAATATGTTTTCGCGGGATATCAGCCGAGTTAAGATTTTGGAATGCTCCAAGTTTTCGACTGCTATCTCTGCAGCCATCTTCAGGGAAGTGATGTCCGAACAGAAAGTCGAAAGGTTACATAGATGTTAGGCTGTCTCAGGTGAAACGGGATTGGTTGGCGGATCGGCCAATCCGGGGCCGGGAATTGTCATCCCTCGCAAGCTCCGCCCCTCCCGGGATTCCTGCGTGAAGTATGGCGGGCGGCGAGCCCTATTCCGCCGGTTGGAATCGGTTGCCGTCCTCGGTCCGTGATCTTCATGACCTTGATTGTAAGAGGGCCTAAGTTGGTCTAAGGCCGGTGTCCATGCCTGACTGAGCTGGAGTCCACTGTCTCTGTTAAAGTTGTTTTTCTCCAGCTTGATCTCTATGGCCTCCTTGATTGTACGATCCCAGTAGTGGCTTGATTTGTTAATGACCTTGGTGTGGTCAAACAGTATTTTATGCTCCTTTTCTATGCTGTGTTGCGCCACTGCAGATTTTTCCGGGTAATACAGCCTCAGGTTCCTCTTATGTTCTTTGATTCTGTCTTCTATTGTGCGGCCAGTCTGCCCTATGTATACTTCGCCACACTCGCATGGAATCTTGTAAATCCCTGGAGTCCTTAAGCCCTGACTGTCTTTAACCTGACGTAGATGACTCCGGATTTTGCTCTGTGGTTTATGGATGGTTTTGATATTAACTTTCTGGAGGATTCTGCTTATTTTGTGTGACACGCTCCCGCAGAATGGAATGAAAGCTTTCTTTGTCGGTTCTTGCTTGCTGTCTAAGTCTATTGTGTTACATCTCGTGGTAACTTGTTTGAGGGCTTTGCTGATGTCTCTCCGGCTGTAGTTGTTTTGTTGTAGTGTTCTACGAAGATGGTCCATTTCTGCAGGCAAGTTGTTGATATCGGAAATGACTATGGCGCGATGTAGTAGACTAGTTAGGACGGACTTCTTCTGCGAAGGGTGGTGGAGGCTGAGTGCATTCAGGTACAGATCTGTGTGCGTCGGCTTTCTATACACGCCATGTCCGAGAGTACCATCTGCTTTCCTGTGTATGTGGATATCCAGGAACGGCAGTGAGCCCTCTGACTCCACCTCCATGGTGAACTGGATATTCGCGTGGATGCTGTTGAGATGTTGTAGGAACTCTTGTAGCTTGTCTTGTCCGTGCGGCCAGACCACGAAGGTGTCGTCTACGTAGCGGAAGAAGTGGCTCGGCTTGTGTGTGGCTGAGTCTAGGGCCTGGTGTTCGAGATTTATCCTTTGAAAAGGTGGAAAAATTCATATATCTGAGAGCAACAGTAACAAATATAAATGCCACTCGGGAGGAAATTAAACACAGAATAAATATGGGAAATGCCTGTTATTATTCGGTTGAGAAGCTTTTGTCATCTAGTCTGCTGTCAAAAAATCTGAAAGTTAGAATTTATAAAACAGTTATATTACCGGTTGTTCTGTATGGCTGTGAAACCTGGACTCTCACTTTGAGAGAGGAACAGAGGTTAAGGGTGTTGGAGAATGAGGTGCTTAGGAAAATATTTGGGGCTAAGAGGGATGAAGTTACAGGAGAATGGAGAAAGTTACACAACGTAGAACTGCACGCATTGTACTCTTCACCTGACATAATTAGGAACATTAAATCCAGACGTTTGAGATGGGCAGGGCATGTAGCACGCATGGGCGAATCCAGAAATGCATTATAGTGTACTAGTTGGGAGGCCGGAGGGAAAAAGACCTTTGGCGAGGCCGAGACGTAGATGGGAAGATAATATTAAAATGGATTTGAGGGAGGTGGGATATGATGGTAGAGACTGGATTAATCTTGCTCAGGATAGGGACCGATGGCGGGCTTATGTGAGGGCGGCAATGAACCTTCGAGTTCCTTAAAAGCCGTAAGTAAGTAAGTAAATAATAATAATAATAATAATAATAATAATAATAATAATAATAATAATAATAATAATAGAAAAAGGAGCATCTTCTGCGGACCTCTGAAAAAGGAACTAAAGAAGAGACTAGAGAAATGCTTTGTGTGGAGTGTAGCATAGTATGGAGCAGAAACAAGGACATTACAGCATTTTAAACATGGATATGGAGAAGAATGGAGCGTGTGAAATGGACAGACAGAATAAGAAATGAATCCGTGTTAGAAAGAGTGGGTGAAGAAGGAATAAAGCTGAAAGTGACCAGGAAGAGTAAAATGAGTAATAGTAAGTTATTTTACGACGCTTTATCAACAGCTTAGGTTATTTAGCGTCTGAATGAGATGAATGTGATAATGCCGGTGAAGTCAGTCCGGGATCCAGCACCGATAGTTACCCAGTATTTGCTCGTAATGGGTTGAGGGAAAATCCCGGAAAAAACCTGAACCAGGTAAATTGCCCCGACCGGGAATCGAACCCGGGCCACCTGGTTTCTGCGACCAGAAGAGTAAAAGGAAATGGCTGGGTCACTGACTGAAAAGAAACTGCCTACTGAAGGAATGGTGAACGGGAGAAGAGTTCGGGGCAGAAGAAGATATCACGTGATAGATGACATTAAGATACAGTGAAACCTCTTCTTACGGACACCCCCAAGATACGGACACTCCTCATATACGGACAGATTTTTATGTCCCAACTGAAATAATATAGAAATAATGATAAATTTAACTCTCGTTTACGGACATTCTCAGACACGGACACGGACAGTTGTTTCACAGTCCTAATGCTTGCTTTACCTCCTGATTGCGGACAGAACTTGGATTTCAAGATATAATATGTTACAAAAGTGGAAAATTTAGTTTTGAGAACTGTACAGAAATTCCTTAACATGAAAGAAGACAATAAGGGTCTCGTAGGCTACTACTAGCCCAGCCGGCTACCCCTTGTTAGCTGGAAGCGCGTGGATAAACAAAGTCATAAAATGTAACCTGTCTGATAGGTCCAAGGTTTCCGCGTTCTTGAAATTGTATTCGACACATGATAGAGTTAATAGGATTATTCTCTTTACTTCAATCAGTTGTACTGTTTCGAGAGACATGGCAACTGAATGTAAAGGTTAATTTGAAAACTGTAAATTACAGCACTGCATAACTGTAGACCTAGATAAAAATACACTGTACAGTACCGGTACTGTATTTTCTTTTTTCGGTCTTGTCTACTGTAGTTCAAAGTTGCAAAGAATTTACTGTATTTAGAATTAAATTACAGTACCGGTAATGCATTTCATTTAAAGCGTGAAGGGATACATAATGTGTATTATAAATTTACTGTTAGATTGGTGAGCCTCCCTCCCAATAAAGGACACCTCCCAGATGCGGACAGATTGTTACGTCCCTTCGATGTCCGTAAATGAGAGAATTCACTGTATATGGATCATATGAGGAGACTAAGAGGAAGACAGAAAATAGGCAAGACTGGATAATGCTGGGTTTGCAGTGAAAGACCTAAAATTGGGCAGAACACTAGGCCTATGTATAATATGTATACATACCTATACTAAATTTTGTAATTGTATTGGATTTGTGTTATGTTTAATTTTAGTACAAATCTTTATTTATAGAAACTGCCCCCGAATAGGAGCTTGCAGAGAAGGCTATTCGCTATATTAATTCTGTTTATTAATTTTGTATTTTAATATGTAGTAGGCCTACATGCAATTAAAAGCACCTAGATATTAATTTATATTACCTTGGCTCACAACTTACGAATACAAATCATGTTTCCGTATTTTTAACTAGTCGTCGTCGAGAGGGAATATAATTTGTTTGCAGAAACAGGTCAACTGTTTTGTATATTCGTGAAATGAAAATGAAGACTTATAGAAGTATTGTTTCCATGGAAACAAAAATAGATTGAAGACATGTAAAAAATCACAGTCTCTGTGAAAACAAAAGCATAATAATAATAATAATAATAATAATAATAATAATAATAATAATAATAATAATGATAATAATAATAATAATGATAATAATAATAATAATGATAATAATAATAATAATGATAATAATAATAATAATGATGATAATAATAATAATAATAATAATAATAATAATAATAATGATTTATTTAACCTGGCAGAGTTAAGGCCATACGGCCTTCTCTAACACTCAACCAGGAGTAAAACTGCGTTACAAAAACACTACAAATTTACAAAGTACACTACAATTTTACACACAAAACTGAATAAGATAATAATAATAATAAAATGTAAACAACAAGTAAGAAGAAATCAGATATAATATATAACATACAGAAAGAAAGAAAAAAACATAATAAAATGTGAACAGCAGGTGAAAATAAATGAGACATACAAAGTATAAAAAATGAGACAATTATTCATAATAATAATAATAATAATAATAATAATAATAGTAATAATAATATATTCTTTAATGTACCGAAGTACATATGATATTTCCATGCAGGTATTCTGCGTCATCATACGATGAAAGAGTAGTGGAACGGAGAAAAATTCTCTCCGGCGCCGGGATTTGAACCCGGGTTTTCAGCTCTACGTGCTGATGCTTTTATCCACTAAGCCACACCGGATACAACTCCGACGCCGGTTAGAATCGTCTCAGATTAAGCTCCAACTCTTGGGTTCCTTCTAGTGGCCGCCCTCTGCACTACGTCATAGACGTCTATGAACGCATCGAATAATAATTATGATAAAAAATAAGAATAATAATGATAATAATAACAGTAATAATACTAATAATAGTGATAATAAAATAGTGCAGTACAAAGCATACAGTGAATACAATATTTTTAAGTACACACAGTAAGGAAAATTATGATTATATATAGCTCAACTTATCACATTATAGATATACCATTATCGGAAAATATGAAAACAAAAATATAAAATAAGTTAAATATCACTAGAACATAAAAAAATGTGAATACGTGGAAACATGCAATACAACACTTGTCATAATAGTAAGTTAGTTTGGCAACTCGTCATAAGATAATTTTCTAACTTGGATTTGAAAGATTTCAATGTTCGGCAGCCCTTGACTTCAGGCGGCAGAGAGTTCCAGTGACGAGAGGTGGCAACAGTGAAAGATGAGGAATACAGAGATGATGTGTGAAGTGGAATTTCTAGCGTGTTATCGCGTTGTGATCGAGTATTAATATTATGATAGCGAGAGAGAGTATGAAAACGAGGGAATAAATAATAGGGGGATGAAGTGTGCATAATTCGATATAAGAGAGAAAGTGAGTGCAGATTTCTCCTCTCATGTAACCTAAGCCATGATAACTTCTAGAAAGAAGGTGAGATATGATCATAGTATCGAACATTACAAATGAAGCGGACGCAAGCGTTATGTATGTATGTATTTATTTACACTGCAAGTGGGCAAGCACCCGGTGGCAGTGGTATATACAATATAAACAATAAAATTTACAATACACAATACAATTTTACAACACATATATAATTTTATACACAATACAATAAGAATACACAATACAATTTAACACAATAATAATAAAACATAAATAAAATACCTAATTTTACAATACAACCTACATAATTATGTATAGGCCCTACATAAGTTTCAATAGTCTTTAACTTTACTCTCATCTCACTCACTGTAGTGGCACTATGACGCATTTCACTGACACTTTAGGACACATTTCACTGACACTATAGAACACATTTCATTGACGCTATAAATTATCACTGATCGGAACTATTCACTGCACTATAAAACCATAACTTCACTGACTCACCTCGCTTCACTGATACAACAGTTCAAATAAGTCAAATAATTACACCCTTATGCATACTTATAAACAGAACTACATTTAAACTAAACATTTCTAGTCTAAGGCCCTCTTACACGCTATTTTTAAATAATTTACAATTCAAACCAAGGAAGTAAACTCGTCAGGCTAGATAAATACATGTCACCTTAAAAAATTAAATGTTGAATGTCACCTTAATTTTAATTTGCACTTTATACACAACTTTTTAAGTTATACTTGAATCTCCTTAAGGAAGGACAGCCCTCAAAGACCGCTGCAGGTAGGTCATTCCAATCATTTATAGTTCTATTTAAAAATGAACACGCTGTAGTTTCTGAGCGGAATCAATCCTGAGATCACTGAACAAAACGTCGCAATAATCGAAGTGAGGTAGAATGAGTGTCTGTACCTGCGTCTGTTTTAATTTAGATGGATAATGATACAATCTTTTTAGTGAATGGAGAATCGAGAATGCCTTCTTACATGTAGGCCTATATTTAATATGCGTATCTCAATTGAGATTAGATTCGAAATGCACTTCGAGATTTTTTACGGTAGAGCTAAACGGGATGATTGTTTTATTCAGTTTCAAAGGTGGAATATTCAGGTCGTTGACTTCAGGAATTAATCTACGGTCCGCGAACAGAATAGCCTGTGATTTACATGCGTTTAGGTTAAGGCAGTAAGTATCATGGGAATATGAAGAGGAAAACGTATAGAACAGAACAGACACACTAGTTGCTAAAAAAAAAAAAAAAAAAAAAAAAAAAACGAAAGCTGTAAGTCATATCACAATTTTCCTCTCAGTGGTAAAGAGAATTCAGGGCTTTATATAACCAACAAGCTAGCAAGATAGATGTCACAAAAGCATGGTGAGTGACAGGTCTGTTCAGAAATTGTCTATTATTTACGAACAATTATGAAGGCTGGCAGTATCGATATTAAAGTTAATGTGGCGCTTAATTCTGCCATATTGTAACCCCAGGGTTCTGCAAACAAGATGGGGTAACAAACACTATCGCAACCATCCCACTCACCAGAGAGTTTAATTACTCTCCAGGCTTGCCAACTTAAATAACAACCACCCCCCAAGCGGTTACTCGCACACAAAGATGTGGGAATGGGAAACACGAACTTTGCTCCAATAAAAGAGAAAAATAGAAAAAGAAATCCCAAACAAACTTTCAGAACTTTTAAACAAAAATAAACACAAAGTGCCCAGCAGGCTTACCAACCGTGCTTCGTATGTTTCGAAGTGGACCCTGGCTTCGAATGAAATGGTAGAACAGATGGATACCCAGGCAATCGCTTTGAAGTGGAGCCCGGCGTCCATTAAAGCTAGCCAATGTGGCATTACAATAGGGGGGAAAGGTTCTAAACCAAGGACGGAGTAACGGAGATACAACATAGAGCGGAAAAAGTGAGCTGAAATAGGAAAGTATAAAAAGCAAGGAACAAAATACACATTTAAAGAGTAGCACAAAATAAAATACAAAATACAAAATGAAAAAATAACAGTAGAAAGTAATGAAAACATTATAAAGTAGAAAGAAAATGGAATGAAATGCATGTAATTAAAAAAAATTTCTAACAAAGATCAGAATTAAATTAGAAATTAAATACACACTAACAAAGAGAAAACATAATAAATTAATACAGAATAAAAGTAGTAAAAAAGGAGCGGAAAATACAGAACGCAAAAAACTAACTTTCAGAATTTAACAAGTAAACATTAAGATCTAAAGGCCTGCATAGACAAATAACCTAATGATATATTCTAAATATAGTCAAACGACAATGTAATAAAGTTAATTTCACTAAATGTACAAAAATTTCTAGGAATCCAAACTCTGTACAAGAGTTACTGAAGGGACCTACAAGTTGTTAGAGAGTGGCAAAGTAAGTTACAGAAATTAAATCCTGATAATACTAAAACTGACATAAGCAAATCGCTGTTAAGTTCATTTTATGTGCATTATTAATTACAATTGAACCTTAGAGTCAGTCTTGTTATGTGGCGTTAACACAATCTATGTTAACTATATGTGGTTGCTAGGATACGAAATCGTGATAATACTAAAACTGACATATCGCTGTTAAGTTCATTTTATGTGCATTATTAATTACAATTGAACCTTAGAGCCAGTCTCGTTATGTGGCGTTAACACAATCTATGTTAACTATATGTGGTTGCTAGGATATGAAATCGTGATAATATTAAAACTAACATAAGAAAAAATCGCTGTGAAGTTCATTTTATGTGCATTATTAATTACAATTGAACCTTAGAGCCGGTCTCGTTACGTGGCGTTAACACAATCTATGTTAACTATATGTGGTTGCTGGGATACGAAATCGTGATAATACTAAAACTGACATAAGCAAATCGCTGTTAAGTTCATTTTATGTGCATTATTAATTACAATTGAACCTTAGAGTCAGTCTTGTTATGTGGCGTTAACCAATCTATGTTAACTATATGTGGTTGCTAGGATACGAAATCGCGATAATACTAAAACTGACATAAGCAAATCGCTGTTAAGTTGATTTTATGTGCATTATTAATTACAATTGAACCTTAGAGTCAGTCTTGTTATGTGGCGTTAACACAATCTATGTTAACTATATGTGGTTGCTAAGATACGAAATCGCGATAATACTAAAACTGACATAAGCAAATCGCTGTTAAGTTCATTTTATGTGCATTATTAATTACAATTGAACCTTAGAGTCAGTCTTGTTATGTGGCGTTAACACAATCTATGTTAACTATATGTGGTTGCTACGATACGAAATCGTGATAATCCTAAATCTGACATAAGCAAGCCCACTGTTTACAAGTAAGCCTCGGGGTGTCGTAATGCTGTCGCCCTTCAGTACAAATCCCCTCCGAGTCTGGAAGGCAGAGGGTTCGGACGTCCCTTCGGAGCTCGTGGTTGCCGGTGCTGCACTCTTTGTAACTCAGTAGTTGTGAAAAGTTGAGGCCGGTTTGCACGCGCCCAGAGATAATTTTCTTTGGGGTTAGGAGTCCCCGCGCAGCTCGCAAAGGCTCCTTGCCATGAATAATGCATGGCGGCCCCGGATATTAGCTGCACATGTAGAATGCATTATTCAGACTGCGCCGAACAGAAATCATCCGGAGTTCTTATCTCACCTGCGACGGGTACCTCAGCAGAGGATCGTTAACTCCGCTACGGATATGAAGCCAGTATTTCAGTCCTCGATTCCTCCGACTTTCAGCTGCCCCAATTCAGACTCACTTTCTTGAATATCAATTTGGAAGATTCTGGGCTCCATTTCAAGATTTATGCCCACTGAGCTGCGGGTTGTGTTCATTCTCGTCTTTCCATCTACTCCCCTTTAGCTCGTCCATCTCATCCTTCCGCTCTTCCACCTCATTCGCCTCCTCCTCCCTCTCCACGTCCTTCTAACCCCCGTTCTTCCTGTACTGTGTTCTTTTACTCGCCTTCGATCTGGTCCCCAACTACTTGTCCTTCTGTTCCATTCACTTTGGTACTCTTAATTCTCCTCGTCCTTCTAGTACCTTCAAGTACCCGTCCTTGTTCTCGTGTTTTAGTACTCGTCCTTTTCCTCCTCGTCCTTCTAGTACTTATCCTTTTCCCCTTCGTCCTTCTAGTACTCGTCCTTTTCCTCCTCGTCCTTCTAGTACTCGTCCTTTTCCTCCTCGTCCTTCTAGTACTCGTGTTTTTCCTCCTCGTCCTTCTAGTACTCGTCCTTCTAGTACTCGTCCTTCTAGTACTTGTCCTTTTCCCCTTCGTCCTTCTAGTACTCGTCCTTTACCCCTTCGTCCTTCTAGTACTCGTCCTTTTAGAAATCATTCTTGTCTTCGTCTTTTTAGTACTCGTCCTTGTCCACATCGTCCTTTAGAACTCATTCTTGTCTTCGTCTTTTTAGTACTCGTCATTCTCTTCGTCTTTTTAGTACTCGTCCTCGTCCACATCGTCCTTTTAGAAATCATTCTTGTCTTCGTCTTTTTAGTACTCGTCCTTGTCCACATCGTCTTTTAGAACTCATTCTTGTCTTCGTCTTTTTAGTACTCGTCATTCTCTTCGTCTTTTTAGTACTCGTCCTCGTCCACATCGTCCTTTTAGAAATCATTCTTGTCTTCGTCTTTTTAGTACTCGTCCTTGTCCACATCGTCTTTTAGAATTCATTCTTGTCTTCGTCTTTTTAGTACTCGTCATTCTCCTCGTCTTTTTAGTACTCGTCCTCGTCCACATCGTCCATTTAGAAATCATTCTTGTCTTAGTCTTTTTAGTACTCGTCCTTGTCCACATCGTCCTTTTAGAAATCATTCTTGTCTTCGTCTTTTTAGTACTAGTCCTTGTCCACATCGTCCTTTTAGAAATCATTCTTGTCTTCGTCTTTTTAGTACTCGTCATTGTCTTCGTCTTTTTAGTACTCGTCCTCGTCCACATCGTCCTTTTAGAAATCATTCTTGTCTTCGTCTTTTTAGTACTCGTCCTTGTCCACATCGTCCTTTTAGAAATCATTCTTGTCTTCGTCTTTTTAGTACTCGTCCTCGTCCACATCGTCCTTTTAGAAATCATTCCTGTCTTCGTCTTTTTAGTACTCGTCCTTGTCCACATCGTCCTTTTAGAAATCATTCTTGTCTTTTTAGTACTCGTCCTTATCCATCTCGTCCTTTTAGTATTCATCCTTGTCCTCTCCTCCTTCTCGTCCTTTTAGCACTCATCGTGGTCTTCTCGCCCTTTTAGTACTCGTCCTTTATCCCTTCGTCCTTCTAGTACTCGTCCTTTTCCCTTCGTCCTTCTAGTACTCGTCCTTTTCATTCTCTTCTATTTACTATTCGTCCTTATCCTCCACTTCTTTTAGTACTTGTCCTTGTCGCCCTTGTAGTACTCATTAATGTCGTCGTCTTTTTAGTACTCATCTTTGTCCTCGTCCTTTTAGTACCCGTTCTTCTGTTTCTCGTCCCTTTAGTGGTCGTCTTTCTATACCCTGTCTTTTTACTACTCGTCCTTGCCCTTCTAGTATTCGTCCCCCTCTTTGTCCTTCTAGTAGATCTACTCGTCTCCTCTCTATAATCTCATGTATTCATCCTCTTCCTTGCCTTCCTCTTTATCACCTTGTCCTCTTCACATGTGTTATCCTCACATTCTTTGTCACCGTCTCCTTCATCTTCATCATTCTTCTAGTCCTCCCTGAATTCTTCTCTTTCTTCTAATTCTAATTTCTTCGTTATCATTCTTGTATTTCACCTCCTTCCTGTCCAACCCTCAACTTCCTTTCCATTTCTTTCTCATCGTCTCTCCTATCAATTCTGCTCGTTCTAAGCTTCTCTTCCCAAAATAATTAGGAAGATAATTTCTTAGTGCGCATGTCTGTACTGGGAGGACTCCTTACTCAAATGCCCACCACTGTCGTTATAGTCGTCAGCCATTTGTTTACACAAGATTCCTGGTGGAGCCTCAGTTTGGGCGGTCTGGGGAATCGACCCACTGCTCTTCAACACTCGCTGCATTCCGATGTGACGACCCTGCTCCTAGCCCCTGTCTTATCCCCCTGGTTCGATAGTTGGCCCGAGTTTTAAGGGAGGTAGAAGTGACGTCATAAACTTAACCCCCTCCCGAAAGCCTCAACCATCTTCCTGTTGCGCACCCCCGTTATGAAAACATTGGTTGCTCAATGTTTGCATATTCCGCATGTTGGCAAACACAAGAGATCGAGAGCCTGTGAGATTCTGCAGTATGAAGCAGCTAACAGAAGATACAGTGCCCCCAGTAAGTTATGCATCCACACATACAACAGCAAATGATTCTACCTTAAGAAAAAAGCGTTTGTGTGAAATCGTGCGTATTTGCTTGTTTTCCGCACAGAACCAATACGCGGTAAGTGTGAAATACCACATTCAGTATTCCCAACGTAACACACATAACAATTTCCCTCTTCTTACCGCTTAAGCGCGACATTCATTTTACTGCTTTAGGCTTTTAACATATTATTTTTAGAGACGTTTAACATAGTAATAATTATAAATTGGAAACTTACCACTGCAATTTCACCTAAATTGCAATGTTAATTATTGTTTTTAAATATTTGCAAAAATTAAGTAAAGTCTACTACTCCACGAAACTTATTGCATTCCTGATACAAGTAACATTAAGGAAGCCGTGAAAAAATCAACAAGATTCCAGATGCCGATGTTATTACTGCAATATGTTATATAAATAATATTGTTAAAATATTAAAATGAAAAATAAATCATTACATAACCTTACCGTTTGTTTTAAGTTCGCATTTATAGACTGTGGGAAAAAAAAAGACAGACGTATATCACGGCCTGCTGGAGTATAGTAAACATAGAAAACATTTTATAGCAACAATGTTGAAGAAAGATATTTTGGTGTTCCGAAATTGGCGTCATTAAACAGAAACCAACATGGAGATTTCATTGCAACTAATTAGAAATTCGTCTTTCAGGTATGTAATAAACGATCTTCGCACAAAATAATGTACGATACACGAGCAGTATGTTTGTTTTCATTTTCTCGGAAATTAAAAAAGCTCAACTACGTTTCGCTTTTTCAATCTTTTCCTCGACCACGAAAACGTCAACATACCGCTCTTGTAACGTATATTACTATTGTTTTATGGAACTTGCCTAGTACATTGTAGAAACTATGTGGTACAGTGTTTCTCTGGGGACCACTTTTTTAAGTCACAACAGTTCCGCGGACCACCTTATTCTTGTTCCCTTCGAAAGCAAATTTATCATTTTTGTAGCATATTTTAATACCAGTATACTTTTATTTTAAATTAGAATTAATTAATTATAATACTTTTCTATTTATAACAGAGAGGGTTTCGAATTGAAAGGGTTAAATCAGCTGCTTGTCTATGCGGATGACGTGAATATGTTAGGAGAAAATCCACAAACGATTAGGGAAAATACGGGAATTTTACTTTAAGGAAGTAAAGAGATAGGTTTGGAAGTAAACCCCGAAAAGACAAAGTATATGATTATGTCTCGTGACGGGAATATTGTACGAAATGGAAATATAAAAATTGGAAATTCATAACAGTTCAAAGTGAGATCTATGCAATGAACAAACAAGGATGTGGTTTTCAGTATTTAAAAGAAAAGTTTACCAGTTTGAGTGAAGGAAAATTAAAAGACGGCATTTTCATCGGTAAACATATTCACAAATTTATGGTTGACTCTTTGTTTGAGGAGAAACTTTCCGTTACAGAAAGAATGGCATGGCGCGCTTTCAAAGTCGTTTGCTCAAATTTCCTGGGAAATTCTAGGGCAGACAACTGCACAGAACTTGTTGTGGAAACCATGTTAAGTGCATATGACAAAATGGAGTGTAATATGTCTCTCAAAATACACTTTTTACTTTCGCATTTGGATTTCTTTCCTCCTAACTTTGGAGTGGTAAGCGACGAACATGGGGAAAGATTTCATCAAGAAATATCTGAAATAGAAAGGCGATATAAAGGAAGATCATCATACAGCATGCTTGCAGAAGATTGTTGGTTCCTTGTAAAATACAGTCCTGGGTCTAGTTATAAACAGAAGTTATCCAGAAAATTATTTTAAATGTAAGTTCAAATTCCGGGTTTTTCTCATTATACGCATGAAATATTTTTAGTTGTTGTTTTGTTTTCAACTACGTAACATCATTTTTGTATCCAGTACATATTTTTCAAGTCTTATGAGGAATTTTTAATTCCTAATGTGTTGTATTTTTATCAGTAGCAGTGAAAAATTAAAAAGAAACAAATAAGTGTTATCAACAGTAATCTCACTAGAGGTTTTGATTTATCTAGAGAAAATCAAAACTCGAGTGGGGTTTAATTGACTATTACACGATTAGAAGAAAGTATATAAAGATTAGAAGTAACAAAGTACTGCAATACAATTAAATATTAATTGGCTTACGAAAATACAACTGTCTTCAAATGTATTATTGTACCATCTCAACATTACGCTAGATGGCAGTAGTGTTTTATGATTATGTTTTCTTGTTATCAGTTGTGCCAACTATGGAATCTTCATTGAACTCTGTGGACGGTTACTAGTCAAGAAGGCTTTGTTGATTCAGTTTCATTTTTATTAAAACATTTGCATTCCACTTCAATCATCCGGATCCCAGTAATCAACGTCACTTGACAGATGATTTTCAATAAATCTTAGTATTAAACAATCTCTGATACGTGACTATCCATGATATCATATAGCAGAAGCTATAACAAACATAACCTAAATAATATAAAAAAGTGTTAGAAAAGTTTTAATTAGGGATGATGAAATAAACAAGAAACATTTTAATTAACGATGATGAAATAAAAAATAAACAGGAATAATTTTAAAAGAAACAATTATTGAAAGTAAAATTTTCAAATTTGAATATTTTAGTGGTTGGTGGTTCAGTTGATGTTATATTGGACGTGTGCGTAAAAGAAGTGAACTCGTTGTTGTACATGGTGTATCCCTCAACTTATTCAGGATTTCCAAATGGTGCTCTTCATATATGACCAGTGATCTTTATTAATTCTTGTTCTTGAATGCCAATGCGAGTCATATTTGAAAGAGCTGTGCATCGACTGGAGTGATTTGTAATTTTGTTGTTTTTTTTTTTTTTTTGACGTCCAGACCAGTGCAGTTTGAAATGTTGGCAAACAAAGAAACAAATGCTAGGGTAGCGATAAAAATAAACAAATGCTAGGGACGCGATAAGATTAAACAAATGCTAGGGACGCGATAAAATTGTGCGATAAGCAGCCATGATTGGTTGAAAGACGTCCTTTCGTACCGTTTTATTGGTCAAAGTAGTGTGAAGTAGTAAAAGTGTAATAGTAATAAAAATTCAATTCCTTTCCCGGAAAATGGTACGTGATGGGGCAATTTGGATTTTAAATTCAGATTTAGGACACACATATTAGTAATATCCACCTATTTTTATTTCGGAACAAGACAAAAAGCAAAAATTTGTTGTTCAGTGATAACACCTTCATTTTATTCAGATGCTAGATAATCACAGCAGTTGATAAACCGTCATAAAATAAGCAATTAAAAATTACTTCTCTCTAAACTTCCATAGCTCTTGGCAGGGGTCAAACACGCATTTCTTTAACGTTTCATCCTTTACAAATCTCATAAACTTGCCGAGAATCGAACCTATGCCTCATAAAACAAGTGAAAGTCGATTGAAACCAGGGAGAGCGGTCGGTAAGTTTCGGTAAAGTAGAGGCGGAGCTATCAATTACCACCAGACTGGCAGAAGGGAGATTTCATTTGTTCGACGAAGTAATGGACGTATATTGCAATTGGGGTTGAGCCGTTGTTGCACGAACGTAGGCACGGATGAGTGGGAAAGAGAGAAATTATTTCCCTTATTTATTGGTTAGTCGCGTCATCACCAGGGGGCTGGAGGTGCTGATATACAACGTGTGGGCAGAAAAACAATCTAGGTCCGCCTGAAGCGTAGGCAATCCAAATTTCAAATATAGTGCCAAGCTATACAGGGTGATCCGTTTGGGTATGAATAAAATAAAAACACCGTAAAACATTTACTACTGAACTTCATTTGTTGAAACTTTGTGCATACAACACTGAAAGATGGGAGATTCCTCAGAGCTCAACATGACCCCCATTGCGCACCCTGCACAACTCATAACGGTGATGCAATTCAGCCCATGTCCGTTGTAACATAAGAGGGGTGATTTGTTGAAAAGCTTGAGTAATTTTTACTCTCAGATCATCAATGTTCCTGGGTTTCTGTGAATAGACAATGTCTTTAACAAAACCCCACACGGGGTAAAACAGGGAGATGCACTATCACCATTACTTTTTAACTTCGCTCTAGAATATGCCATTAGGAAAGTTCAGGATAACAGAGAGGGTTTGGAATTGAACGGGTTACATCAGCTGCTTGTCTATGCGGATGACGTGAATATGTTAGGAGAAAATCCACAAACGATTAGGGAAAACACGGAAATTCTACTTGAAGCAAGTAAAGAGATAGGGTTGGAAGTAAATCTCGAAAAGACAAAGTATATGATTATGTCTCGTGATCAGAATATTGTACGAAATGGAACTATAAAAGTTGGAGATTTATCCTTCGAAGAGGTGGAAAAATTCAAATATCTTGGAGTAACAGTAACAAATATAAATGACACTCGGGAGGAAATTAAACGCAGAATAAATATGGGAAATGCCTGTTATTATTCGGTTGTGAAGCTTTTGTCATCTAGTCTGCTGTCAAAAAATCTGAAAGTTAGAATTTATAAAACAGTTATATTACGGGTTGTTCTTTATGGTTGTGAAATTTGGAGAGAGGAACAGAGATTGAGGGTTTTTGAGAATAAGGTTCTTAAGAAGATGTTTGGGGCTAAGAGGGATGAAGTTAGAGGAGAATGGAGAAAGTTACACAACGCAGACCTGCACGCATTGTATCCTTCACCTGACATAATTAGGAACATTAAATCCATACGCTTGAGATGGGCAGGGCATGTGGCACGTATGGGCGAATACAGAAATGCATATAGAGTGTTAGCTGGGAGGCCAGAGGGAAAAAGACCTTTGGGGAGGCCGAGACGTAGATGGGAAGATAATATTAAAATGGATTTGAGGGAGGTGGGATATGATGGTAGAGACTGGATTAATCTTGCACAGGATAGGGACCAATGGCGGGCTTATGTGAGGGCGGCAATGAACCTCCGGGTTCCTTAAAAGCCAGTAAGTAAGTAAGTAAGTAAGTAATTAAGTAAGTAAGTAACATAAAGCAAATAAATTTAAAAAGAAGAAAACATTAGCAAAAGCAACGAAAGGCTACAGTGCTTGCGTAGCAAGTGTGATTATGACACCCTCGAAACCAGGACACCGCAGTACGGGGACAGACCGGCTGTCGCAATGCGGTACCGCGCGGGATCGCTGAGGTGGCACCTGTACATTGTAAGTATTGTTGGAAGTTGTAACGTCTAGCTAAGGAAGATTGTCTGAATTAGAAAGGCTATCTACATTTGACTTTTCAACATAGTTACCCCGCATACAACAAAAATAATAATGCTAATTATAATGATAACAATAACAACAGTAATAGCAATGATAACAATAATAATAATAATAATAATAATAATAATAATGGTAATAATAACAGTAATAACAATTATAACAATAATAACAGAAATAACAATGATAATTGTAATAATAATAATAATAATAATAATAATAATAATAATTATTATTATTATTATTATTATTATTATTTATTTATTTATTTATTTAGAATATTAATGTGCGAAACAACAGCACAAGGCCAATTACAGTTTAGCACAGGTACAAACGGAACAAAACAACAAATGATGATGAGAATGAATGATAGAAAATGGCAATGAGATGAAAATACAATCAATATAATAGTATACATTACTCAATTGACCAAAATGCAACAAAATAAATAGCACAAATAATATTATTAAAATTAGTTCAGTGAGATAATTAAAATAATGGCAATTATAAAAATGAATTACAAATGAATTAATGAAATCATATAAATAAAGACTGGAATCATATAAGTAGTATTGTAAAGATATGCAAATGACGAGAATAGTATGAAACATATCTTAACAATGGCATAAATAATAAAACTGACATAAAACTCGAAAAGTATATACTACACATTAAATGGATCCAAGTTCAATCCATGCAAATTAGCATATTTAATACATCTGCAGACCGGAGACAGAGTTTTAGAATTCCCATTATAAAACAATTTATGAAATCTTAAACCCTGAGCAGGAATACGAAGACTGATATTGCTTATGAAAGATTCACAATCAATATCACCCTTAATGACTTTACAAAAAAATAAATAATCAAGATCCTGACGTCTGGTGAACAAACTACCGCAATTGAAATATTTGCAATTAGTCTCATAGTTATAATCGAAATTTGGTAAAAATCTATAAGAACACAGGGAAATCAATGATAATAATAATAATAATAATAATAATAATAATAATGATAATAACAGAAATAACAATGATAATCGTAATAATAATAATAATAATAATAATAGCAATAAAGATGATAATTGTAATAATAATGATAATAATAATACCAAAAATAATAATGCTAATTATGATTATAACAACAATAATGATAACTGTAACAATGATGATGATAATAACAATACTAATAATAACAATAACAAAATAATAATGCCAATTGTGATGATAACAATAGTAATGATAACTGTAACAATGATGATGATGATGATAATAATAATATAATAATAATAATAATAATAATAATAATAATAATAATAATAATAATAATAATATGGTGAGTCCCTAGAGTCTGCAAAAATTCCAGCTTACACAGTCTGATCGACACTATGCGGTATGTTATGTGTTGTTCCATAGTTGGTAGCAATGATTTCTCCATCCACGTCAGTTACAGCATACAACGGCTGTCACTGAAATACGCGCTTCGCATATTCGCCGCACTACCTTCAACTGTCAGTTTATCTGCATGGCAACGTTATTTGTAGTTAAATAAATATTCACAGAATAGAAGAATGACAACTTTTATAATACGTCACGCATTTTTTTTACACAATGCCGCCATAACTGTCAGGCCATTGGTAGATCCTGAAGGATTTTCAGCACAATAGGGCAGTAGAACCATCAGTTACTGGGAAAATAAAAAAAAGCAAGCGTGAAACTAAAGTTTCCGAGCATATTTCTGGCTTCACGTCGTGTTTTTGAAGTCGAAATAAAAACAAACGAAGAACGATATTAAAACGCAGATTTCATTTTTTTTACCACACGTCCGGAGATATTGTACGTGTTCAGTGCATACTTTGTACCGAAACCGTTACATTGCAATGACCACAATGGGATTTCTGAAGCTAGCTTCTCCCGGAATTTGCAATTATTTCATATCATAACGTAGATATAAACGAGATACTTTAACCACAGTCTAGTATATACAGTCACGAAGCTTAGTACGTAGTAAATATGCATCTATAGATAGGCCTACTTGCTAACCACTAGGATCGCTACTATCGCCTCATTACAGAAAATGCGAAATAGTACCTACGACAGTCTATTGTTTCTAGTACCCTCATAAACTCAAGCTTCGTGACTGTTAGACCGTGCTTTAACCCTTAAATTGGCAAAACTTCATTTCTCACACTAGTTTATTAAACCGTGTCGGACCGTAAAGAAAACAACTATCGCAATGTCCATATTTTATATGTTGTACAATATTATAGTATTGTGAAATTTTAATTTTCCTACCAATTTTTTTATATTGTTCTATTAAAATTATAGCATATAGCCTATTAACCTGTTTTGTATCCTATAGGATACTTTGCGAATTTAAGGGTTAAGCAAATATAGGGTAATTTTACAATCAATTTTAAAATAATGATTTTACAATTTTCAGAGTTTTTATAAAATTTTGTATTCTAACACAACCATCCCTTTATTTTCATATCCTACATCACAGAGCGTAAGACTAAATCAATCACATTGTACAGCGTGTTCAGAAATAAGTGCAAACATTTTGGCTGTTGACATGTGAACTCAAAATGAATTGAAAAGTTATACTGTACTATTTCTCTACACTAGCGGATTGTTCTGTAAATAGCAGTACATGAAGTAATATATTCTCTTAACTAATGTAACGTTTAAACGTCTGCAAGATTATGCTATCCGCAGAAAGTGATGTGTCCTTCGCCCTCTATGGACGTTGTATAAGGGTATTACCTTTTTTTTAAAAATAATTTTATTATTTTTTTAAGGTTTTTATAAAATTTTGTATTTTAACACAATCATTCCTTCATTTTCATATCCAACGTCACAGAGCGCAACGCTAAATCTATCGCATTATACAGCGTGTTCAGAAATAAGTGCAAATATTTTGGTTGGTGACAGGTGAACTCAAAACGAATTTAAAAATTATATTGTACTCTTTCTCTACACTAGCGGCTTATTCTGTAAATAGCAGTGCATTCAGCTAACATATTTCCTGATTGTGATTGTCTACATCAGTACTAAAGCCAGGGGACAAATATGTTTGAACAATTCTCATTGTCACATTATAGTCAAATATTTTTCTACGTAAAGGTTATTTTTTTTTTGGTCCTACAGAATTATCTATTATGGTTACTATTCGTTATTAATGGACGCCTGGGATCGAACCCGGGTCTCCAATTCTACCCACTGGGCGCTCTAAATACTCAGGTACTCTCAGACTCAATCCAAAGGGAAAATACCAAAGGAGAAGGGTTCGATCCGGTGCTGTGTATTGAATCTCGGCGTAGCTCAGTGATTAGAGCACCCAGTGCGTAGAAATGGGGACCCGGGTTCGATCCCCGGTGCCGGAACGCATTTTTCTCTATTAATAACCAATTAATTATTTTTCTCTGTTGTAAGAGATCATGCGTGTAGATTTATTTTCATATCTTCATTGTATTCAAGGACTGAAATTGAAAATCGTTACAAAAGATTTGGAAGTTCGTCACTTTGAGGTTTTGATTTCAAACAAACACAAACTTTTTAGTAAAATTAGATGTCATCCGCTTTACACACGAACAAATTGAAACAAAAAGTTAAGTACGAACAAAATCCGTGGAATAATTTAGAAGAAAGGTCTGTACCAAAGACAGACAGAAACACGAATGCGTACAAAATAAAAATAAAAAGTTTTTTTTTTATCAGGGTTTGTTGGAAATTTTAAGATGTCTGTGAAAATCTCAAAATGAAAATATCCGCATGTGGGTTTTTATTCCATAATTATTTATACCTACTTATGTCTCTCTTAGATAATGAAAAATACTGTCACCATGTACACAAAATGTGTGAAAAGAATGGAAGATTACCTGTATATTTCCTATTTTTAATTTGATAAAGAAACTCTATATACAAAAGTTACAGGGGTTAAAAAAGGAATATTTGAACGTCTTTTCAACGACTATGTTTTTCATCATAAAAAATTTGCCAAGAAGTCTGTTCTTTATAAACAACACCCTGTACTTATTTTTTCATTTTTGGATTCTTCTGATCTAAAAGTATTCAAAATCATATTTTTTACCGTTCATAAACTATAATTTTGTAAAAATTGCCTAAAATTAATCATCCCATTGTAAGTCTATATGCACGCCCTGAATTAAATAATTATAGACAAAATCTAATCGAATTAAAATGGTTCTTGAATTTCTCTCAAAAACTCCCTGATCTCAATCTGGCATTAGATTTCTTATTGTGGGGCCATTTGAACACTTTCTGTGAAATGATATCACGTGGCATAATTAGAACATCATTAAATTGTTACTACTTTTTGTTTAAATTTTATGCTCTGCATTAATATTGTAGTTAAATTTTTTCTACGCTATCGATTTATTAGTTTTCTTTTTTTTTTTAATTTATGAAACATGTTTTATGTAGTATTTTGTACGTTTTGAGACCTGAAGAATCCTAAAATCGAAAAATGTACATGCTGCAATTTAAAAACAACATACACCTTGGCACAATGTTTATAAATTAAAAAGGTTTTTGAAAACACGTTCAAAATAATCCTTTTCTTACCGCTTATAGCTTTTGTATAGGCAATTTCTTCATAAAATTAAAAAGAGGAAAGGTACAAGGAGATTTCCATAAACTTAAAAACAAGAGATATAAAAAATTAAAAATATAATTATAAGATAATTAAATTTCACTAGATATTTTGTTCAGTACACTGATATGTACTGCTCATGTAAATTTGATTGTTCATATCGTTTACACTCTTTTCGAATCTGATCTCAATTGGGATATACATATTAAATATACATGTAAGAAGGCATTCTCTATTCTCCATTCACTAAAAGATTGTATCATTATCCATCTAAATTAAAACAGACGCTGGTACAGACGCTCATTCTACCTCAATTCGATTATTGCGACGTTTTGTTCAGTGATCTCAGGATTGATTCCGCTCAGAAACTACAGCGTGTTCATAACGCGTGCGTCCGCTTCATTTGTAATGTTCGATACTATGATCATATCTCACCTTCTTTCGAGAAGTTATCATGGCTTAGGTTACACGAGAGGAGAAATCTGCACTCACTTTCTCTCTTATATCGAATTATGCACGCTTCATCCCCCTATTATTTATTCGCTCGTTTTCATACTCTCTCTCGCTATCATAATATTAATACTCGATCACAACGCGATAACACGCTAGAAATTCCACTTCACACATCGTCTCTGTATTCCTCATCTTTCACTGTTGCTACCTCTCGTCACTGGAACTGTCTGCCGCCTGAAGTC
This sequence comes from Periplaneta americana, assembly GCF_040183065.1. NCBI lineage: Eukaryota > Metazoa > Arthropoda > Insecta > Blattodea > Blattidae > Periplaneta > Periplaneta americana. The sequence continues at coordinate 5,492,966 of NC_091122.1, forward strand.
AAGGGCTGCCGAACATTGAAATCTTTCAAACCCAAGTTAGAAAATTATCTTATGACGACTTGCCAAACTAACTTACTATTATGACAAGTGTTGTATTGCATGTTTCCACGTATTCACATTTTTTTTATGTTCTAATGATATTCAACTTATTTTATATTTTTGTTTTCATATTTTCCGATAATGATATATCTCTAATGTGATAAGTTGAGCTATATATAATCACAATTTTCCTTACTGTGTGTACTTAAAATATTGTATTCATTGTATGCTTTGTACTGCACTATTTTATTAGTACATTATTATTATTATTATCATTATTATTATAAATAATTCTTATTTTTTATACTTTGTACGTCTCATTTATTTTTGACCTGCTGTTCTCATTTTATTATGCTTTTTTCTTTCTTCCTGTATGTTATATATTATGTCTGATTTCTACTTACTTGTTGTTTACATTTTAATATTATTATCTTATTCACTTTTGTATGTAAAATTGTAGTGCACTTTGCAAATTTGTAGTGTTTTTTGTATCGTAGTTTTACTCCTGGTTGAGTGTTAGAGAAGGCCGTATGGCCTTAACTCTGCCAGGTTAAATAAATCATTATTATTATTATTATTATTATTATTATTATAAATAATTGTCTAATTTTTTAATACTTTGTATGTCTAATTTATTTTTACCTGCTGTTCACATTTTATTATGCTTTTTCCTTTCTTTCTGTATGTTATATATTATGTGTGATTTCTACTTACTTGTTGTTTACATTTTAATATTATTATCTTATTCAGTTTTGTGTGTAAAATTGTAGTGTACTTTGTAAATTTGTAGTGTTTTTGTAACGCAGTTTTACTCCTGGTTGAGTGTTAGAGAAGGCCGTATGGCCTTAACTCTGCCAGGTTAAATAAATCATTATTATTATTATTATTATTATTATTATTATTATTATTATTATTATTATAAATAATTGTCTAATTTTTTAATACTTTGTATGTCTAATTTATTTTTACCTGCTGTTCACATTTTATTATGCTATTTTCTTTCTTTCTGTATGTTATATATTATGTGTGATTTCTACTTACTTGTTGTTTACATTTTAATATTATTATCTTATTCAGTTTTGTGTGTAAAATTGTAGTGCACTTTGCAAATTTGTAGTGTTTTTTGTATCGTAGTTTTACTCCTGGTTGAGTGTTAGAGAAGGCCGTATGGCCTTAACTCTGCCAGGTTAAATAAATCATTATTATTATTATTATTATTATTATTATTATTATAAATAATTGTCTAATTTTTTAATACTTTGTATGTCTAATTTATTTTTACCTGCTGTTCACATTTTATTATGCTTTTTCCTTTCTTTCTGTATGTTATATATTATGTGTGATTTCTACTTACTTGTTGTTTACATTTTAATATTATTATCTTATTCAGTTTTGTGTGTAAAATTGTAGTGTACTTTGTAAATTTGTAGTGTTTTTGTAACGCAGTTTTACTCCTGGTTGAGTGTTAGAGAAGGCCGTATGGCCTTAACTCTGCCAGGTTAAATAAATCATTATTATTATTATTATTATTATTATTATTATTATTATTATAAATAATTGTCTAATTTTTTAATACTTTGTATGTCTAATTTATTTTTACCTGCTGTTCACATTTTATTATGCTATTTTCTTTCTTTCTGTATGTTATATATTATGTCTGATTTCTACTTACTTGTTGTTTACATTTTATTATTATTATCTTATTCAGTTTTGTGTGTAAAATTGTAGTGCACTTTGCAAATTTGTAGTGTTTTTTGTATCGTAGTTTTACTCCTGGTTGAGTGTTAGAGAAGGCCGTATGGCCTTAACTCTGCCAGGTTAAATAAATCATTATTATTATTATTATTATTATTATTATTATTATTATTATTATTATTATTATAAATAATTGTCTAATTTTTTAATACTTTGTATGTCTAATTTATTTTGACCTGCTGTTCACATTTTATTATGCTTTTTTCTTTCTTTCTGTATGTTATATATTATGTGTGATTTC